>NC_143042.1:52995000-53152500 GCF_057628025.1 Oncorhynchus mykiss | reverse complement strand
ATGAAGCCAATGGTGTCTTTAAAACAGCTGCAGAGTTTAATTGCTGTGATAGGCGAAAAGTGAGGATGGCTCAACAACACTGTAGTTACTCCACAATACTAACCTAAATGACAGAGTGAAACAAAGGAAGCCTGTACAGAATACAAATATTACAAAACATGCAACCTGTTTGCAATGAGGCACTAAAGTAATACTGCAAAAAAGGTGGCAAAGTAATTCACTTTTTGTCCTGAATACAAGGTTTGGGTCAAATCCAACACATTACTGAGTACCACTCTCCATATTTTCAAGCATAGTGGTGGCTGCATCATGTTATGGGTATGCTTGTAATCGTTAAGAAATTGGGAGTTATTCAGGATAAATAAGAAACATAATAGAGCTAAGCACAGGCAAAATCCTAGAGGAAAACTTGTTTCAGTCTGCTATCCACCAGACACTGGAAGATGAATTAACCTTTCAGCAGGACAATAACCTAAAACATAAGGCCAAATCTATACTGGAGTTGCTTGACAGTGGAATGTTCCTGAGTGGCCGAGTTTTTACTTAAATCAGCTTGAAACCACCAACCTCATCTGTCCATAGAACATTCTTCCAAGATTCTTGATGATAATTTTTGGCAAACTTGAGTCAACCTTTTGGATTAGATGGGTCCCATTATGTCTGGAGAAAACATAACACTGCATTCCACAGTAAGAACCTGGTGGTGGTACAGTAGCATGGTGGTGGTAGTGTGATGGTTTGGGGATGCTTTGCTGCCTCAGGACCCGGACGACTTGTCTTAATAGAAGGAACCATGAATTCTGCTCTGTATCAGAGAATTCTACAGGAGAATGTCAGGCCATCCGTCTGTGAGCTGACGCTGAAACACAGCTGGCTCATGCAGCAAGACATTGATCCTAAACACACAATCAGGTCTACATCAAAATGGCTAAAAATCAACACATTTGACGTTTTGGCCTAGTCAAGGTCCAGACCTGATCCCAATTGAGATGTTGTGGCAGGACTTGAAACCAGCAGTTCATGCTTGAAAACCCACAAATGTCGCTGAGTGAAAGCATTTCTGCATGCAAGAACGGTCCAAAATTCCTCCACGTGATGTGAGAGACTGATAAAGCTACAGGAAGGGTTTGGTTGCAGTCATTGTAGCAAAAGGTGTCACAACCAGTTATTGAGTGTAAGGGGACAAAAACTTTTTCACACAGGGGAATTGGGTGTTGAATAACTTTATTAATTAAATAAATAATAAATAAATAAACTTTAATCAAATAAAGTATAATTTTGGGGGGGAGGGGGGGGGGTATTTGTAAACTCAGGTTCACTTTATCTAATTGTAGGTTTTGGTTGAAGATCTGATAACATTCCATATCAAAAATAGAGAAAATTAGAAAGAGAGCAAATTTCACAACACTGTAGCTCTGACTGAAAGATGTACAATTCACAAGACATTGAATTAAACGCTTACCAACCAATACAGCAACGCAGATTGAAATTGTATTTTGTTTGCATAAAAGCACAATTTATGCTTATAGTAGTACTGAAATATAACACGTTCGTTTCATGAATGCACCCATAGTGTCATAGATTGTGCTTTCCCAATCAATCCTAAATAGGGAGTAACAGAGGGAGCCACAGAGGGCTACGCTGCTGCTAGTCTCTCTGCTAACATGAAACCATAAGGATTAACACAGGAAGAGGTTCAAAATAATTGCCTCCTCTCACAACTGTATTAAAGGCAGGGAGAGGGGATTAAATATTGCGTTATTTCTATAACTTATTGTGGGGGGCTGTGGCATTGGTTAACGCTCAACATTACATTCAAATCTCCCTACCGTCATATCTAATATCTAATTCACAAATCAACTTGATTGGCGGTACGCAACACACTCCCCGCCTCTCATCGTGAGCCGTACGGTCGTTACCGAGAACCACCTGCCGGATGTTTAACGTGGTTGTTAGCATTAGCATTAGGCCTAGCTCCAATATCTAGGCTTCAGATAAGAACAAGACTACAGCATATATAAAAGTGACCGTTAGACTTGACACCGTTCTGACTGTTTTGATGACATTTATAATTTAAAATCGCTCTCATGTCCTAATTTCTGTTCATTAAGAACCAATAATGTTCTACCTTTTTTTGTAGCTTCTCTAACAATGCTAACATATTTTCAGACAAAATCTCAAGAGTTCAAAAACCGGACCAAAGCACTTGGGTTGCACAGCAACAGCGCTAGTAGCCAGCTAACAACACCAGTTGAATGAGAGGCAAGCTACAAGCAAAGGAAGCTAGCTATATTATCCTATGGAAGGTTTTTCACGTCTGAAGTCATCTATGTAAACTGTTGGCCTTGACACTTGTGTGTAATAAGAGCATAAACTAATAAGCACACGTTAGCCAGTAAACATTATCTAGCTAGCTACAAGCCAACACGGATGTAACATTAGATGTATGGACAGATCTCTATGTTAACAATATTTCCCACATTCTTTCACAAAGCACAGTTAGCTAGCTAAGTAAAGTTCATGGACAACACCAAACGTTAGGAAACCGCCACGCTGCTCATTTATAATACATGCACAGTGGGCATTACTCATCTAACGTTAACGTTAGCTAATGTTACTCCATACACTAGTCAACCTGGCTTGCTTAGCAATGTAGCTAGCTAATGTTACTCCATACACTAGTCAACCTGGCGTGCTTAGAAATGTAGCTAGCTAATGTTACTCCATACACTAGTCAACCTGGCTTGCTTAGCAATGTAGCTAGCTAATGTTACTCCATACACTAGTCAACCTGGCGTGCTTAGAAATGTAGCTAGCTAATGTTACTCCATACACTAGTCAACCTGGCTTGCTTAGCAATGTAGCTAGCTAATGTTACTCCATACACTAGTCAACCTGGCTTGCTTAGAAATGTAGCTAGCTAATGTTACTCCATACACTAGTCAACCTGGCTTGCTTAGCAATGTAGCTAGCTAATGTTACTCCATACACTAGTCAACCTGGCTTGCTTAGCAATGTAGCTAGCTAATGTTACTCCATACACTAGTCAACCTGGCTTGCTTAGAAATGTAGCTAGCTAATGTTACTCCATACACTAGTCAACCTGGCTTGCTTAGAAATGTAGCTAACTAATGTTACAGCCCTTACCTTATGCATTGATTCAGTACGCTCCCTCCTCTGTCAATAAATGTCCTTCTTGTCATTAGGGTTAGGAGGAATAATGGTCGGGGACTGTTTTTCATAGTTTGGGCAAGGCCCCTTAGTTCCAGTGAAGGGAACACTACGGCATACAATGACATTCTAAATAATTATGTGCTTTCAACTATGTGGCAACAGTTTGGGGAAGCCCCTTTTCTGCTTCAACATGACAATGCCCCCGTGCACAAAGCGATGTCCATACAGAAATGGTTTGTCGAGATCAGTGTGGAAGAACTTAACTGGCCTGCACATAGCCCGGACCTCACTAATGCTGTTGTGGCTCAATGGAGGCAAGTCCCCACAGCAATGCTCCAACATATAGTGGAAAGCCTTCCCAGAAGATTGGAGGCTGTTATAGCAGCAAAGGGGGGACAAAAACAGAAATGCTGAATTGTTTCAATGAGCACTTTGTATCATCTGGTAGGCTGTTTGATTCAGTGTCCTCTGTCTCTGTACAACCCTGTGTGGATGAACCAGTGAGAGCTGGTCAAACTTTTAGCTTTTTGCCATTCTCAGTGCAGGTGGTACATAAAGCCCTAAAATCCTTAGATCAGAGAAAGCCTGCAGGTTCTGATCTTTTGGATCCCTGCTTTTTAAATCTGGCAGCTGATTTCATAGCTGAATCACTTACATATCTGTTCAGTCTAACAGTGGAATGTAATGAAATTCCAAAGATCTGGAAATCAGCATTTGTCCTAACACTTTTAAAAGGGGGAGATCCAAAACTATTAAATAATTTTAGGCCAATCTCAAAGCTGTCACCCCTGTCGAAGTACTTGAAACCGTTGTTAGTGAACAGCTAAAATAGTTTTTATATACTAACTCTATTTTATCAATGTACCAATCGAGCTTCAGAAAGAAGCATAGCACAATTACAGCATACTGATGCAGATATTGTCGAACGTAGGTCTTTAGGAGCATGCAGTTGCATGGTTTGCTAACTATCTGTCTGATCAAACTCAATTTGATGGGCTCATGTCTGTTAAATTGTCTGTAATGGTGTGCCCCAGGGCTCTGTACTTGGTCCCCTCTTACTCCCCATTTATATAAATAATTTAGACAAAAATGTGCAAAATGCACAACTTCACTTTTATGCTGATGATACTGTCATTTGTTGTGCCTCGTCTCTCACAACAGCTTTCCAGAACTTGCAAACTGCTTTTTATACTGTTCAACATACCTTGTGTCAATTGAAGCTTTTCCTCAACACTGACAAAACCAAACGAATGGTGTTTTCTAACGCAATAAATATAATTTAATTTTAACTGATGATGGCCTCTCTTTGAAATTACATATTCAACAACTTACAAAAAAATTGAAGCTGAAGTTAGGATATTAGGAAGTTAGGAATAAGGCGTGTTTTTCTTTTGAAGACAGAAGGAGGCTAGTATCAGCTACAGTTATGCCTTTACTATGGTGATATTTTATACATGAATGATTCAGGTCAGTGTTTGAGATCAATTGACACCCTTCACCATGGAGCATTGACACTTATTTTGGACTGCAAAACCCTTACGCACCACTGCATTTTATATACGGGGCGGCAGGGTAGCCTAGTGGTTAGAGTGTTGAACTAGTAACCGAAAGGTTGCAAGTTCATATCCCCGAGCTGACAAGGTACAAATCTGTCGTTTTGCCCCACTGTTCCTAGGCCGTCATTGAAATGAAGAATTTGTTCTTAACTGACTTGCCTAGTTGAATAAAGGTAAAAATAAAATATACAAGGGTTGTCAGGCTTTTAGTTTTATTTAACTATCTTTTTATTGTTCAGAAATGTGGCGGGTCTCTTCGTTCACAGGACTTTATCCTGATAACTGTTACAAATGTCCAAACTGAATTTGGACACCATCGGCTTGGAACGCCTTACAAAATACTTTTAAACTGGAAGAACTTGTTCCGATTGGTATTTTTGATGAAATCATTGATGAAAGATTTTGAGGCTGATTCCTTTACCTGCCAATGTTATTAATTATCTGTTTTGTGATTTTGTTATACATAATTCTGCGTGTTTTTACTAGATTACCTGAAATTTTTCATGTTGTCTGTCTGTAATTGTGTAATGACTTGGTGCTGCCTATCTGGCCAGGACACTTGAAAAAGAGATTTCAAATCTCAATGAACCCTTCCTGGTTAAATTATTATTTTTATTTTTTTAAACTCCATATTAATTCCCATGATTTTCGAATGACATATGCAGGTCTTCGCATACATTTGGACATGTAGTCTAGCTACTGTAGTAGGTCAAAGCTGTATGCTGGAAAACCCTTGGTAGAGCACGGGTAGGGGAGAAGTTGTTTTAAACTATTTATGGTTGTGAAAGAAGTTATAGTAATGGGGTTATACAGTAGTTGAACAAGTACGTAGATTGATTGCATGAATGATAAATTGATTGATTGAATGAGATAGGATAGCATGAACATGTGAGATGTTCAAGAGTTATTTTCTGCACATTTATATAATTATAGATGATCAAAGTTTTTTTGAAAATGTGACGTTAGGATAGCCGGAACATGACAGTTGGTTTGGCATCTTTAGCTTGAACGGTTCAAGTGTTACTGTTGGTGAGTATACATTTGCATGAAATAATAGTAATAGTTGATAAAGAGCTTAAAGAATTTAAAGTCAGGATATCCTGAACATGTGGAAGTTGGTTTGGTGTCTCTAGCTTGAACATTATTAAATGTTACAATTATTGTTGTTGGGTATTACATGCTAATTCCTGCACATTTAATTGATAGTGCAGACCAGAGCAAGATTAGAGCAAGTGTGAACCAGAGCAGTAGTTGTGATCAGTAGTTCTTTGGTTGTGGTCAGTAGTTCGTTGGTTGTGGTCAGTAGTTGTGGTCAGTAGTTATTTGGTTGTGGTCAGTAGTTCTTTGGTTGTGGTCAGTAGTTGTGGTCAGTAGTTCTTTGCTTGTGGTCAGTATTTGTGGTCAGATGTTTTTAGGTTGTGGTCAGTAGTTGTGTGGTTCATTAGTTGTGGTCAGTAGTTGTGGTCATTAGCTGTGTGGTTGTGGTCAGTAGTTGTGTGGTCATTAGCTGTGTGGTTGTGGTCAGTAGTTGTGTGGTCATTAGCTGTGTGGTTGTGGTTGTGGTCATTAGCTGTGTGGTTGTGGTCAGTAGTTGTGGTCAGAATGATTGATTGATAAAAAGGATAGGATAGTCTGAACATGTGAAATTTGGTTTGCTGTGTCTAGCTTGAGCAGTTCAACAGTTACGGTTGGCAAGTCATTTATGCAAATTATGCACGTGTATATAAGTATAGTTATTAAGTTGGGATGGCCTGAATTTTTTTTTACAATCCTTCTTGTAGGTTAATTGGCCAAGAAGCAGGACCATTTTGAACAGCTAACACAGTATTCCTATGGTTCTCATTCAAACCCGTTGTTCATTTATGATAATTCAAAAATGTATAGTTCAAAAAGTATACACAGCATCCAAAACCCTTTGACAAAACCCTTTTAACCACTGAAATGCATCGAGAGCTCATTTAAATATTGTTATAGTTTTAAAAAAAGTAAAAAAAAAAAAAAATGTATTTTCTTAAGCAATCTAAGTTGGGGCAGTCTGGACATTTGGGAAGTTAGTTTTGTGTTAATAGCTTCAATTGTTTAATCTCTAGTGGGTGGAATAAATAGAATAACAAACGATAACAGTATGTACTGTAAAAAAAAATAAAAAATAAATCTAGAGTTGTGCTTTGCCCGTCAGCAAGCACACCTAATTATTGAGTGAATTCTAAAATGTATTCTTAGGGACAGCCAGCCACAGCATTTAAAAGGATTCGGCTTCTGTGCTAGCAGAATGCAGATTTATTTTACATTGGGAATCTTTATGGTGTATTTATAGCTATATGTTTTTGGTGTGTAGGCAGATGAGTCAATTATTTTGTTCTGCTCATGTTGGTCGATTTGTAAAAGCTCAATAAGCTCAATCTAAAACGTCCGCTTTTAACAAGAATGCGGAATATGAAGCGGTCATTGTCTAGTATATCAGAGGACAGTTTGTAACTGATGTATCCTCTTTTGTCGAGCCCTTCCCTGGGTTTACTGCACTACTATGTGTTTACATTATAATAAAAGTTCTCTCTTGAAAAGCAGTGTGCCTCTGCAGAATGTTATTTGCTCTTCGCTTCAGCACAGCAGAATGTGCAAACCTCAGTTGAAAAGTGTTATTTGACATCCCAGTCTCCAAAGGGATACATATTTCAGCCGCATAAAATAAAGGGATACATATTGTGGGAGAGGCAGGTACTCCTCATGGACTGTCCTATCTCCCCATGGACTCTCCCTATCTCCAGGCAAGATTTCTGTTGTTTGATGGAGCTCAACAGACTGAGGTAACGTGAAGGGGGAAACGACAATTATGCCCCCAGGGTAAAACATCTGCAGTTTGCCAAATCTGTTATAGTAGAAGAAAATCAAAGTCGTTCAGCATCTATATGCATTAATAAATATCACAACACAATATCACAAATGTGGTGTGCTTAATAGCTTGTGAAGTATTGATTGATAGGATAGACTCTGAAGATGTGAAAGTTGGTTTGGTGTCTCAAGCTTGAACGGTTCAATAATTATTTTATGCACATCTGTATAGTTACCGTTGATAAAGATTTCAATAGAATTTGGAGTTCCAATAGTCTGAACATGAAAAAGTTGGATCGGTGTCTCTAGCGTGAAGTTCAAGCATTAGTGTTATTCACTCTCTGAGGTCATTAAAGATCCCATGGCACGTAAGAGTAGGGGTGTTAACCCCGGTGTCCTGGCTAAATTCCCAATCTGGCCCTCAAAACCATCACGGTCACCTAATAATCCCCAGTTTACAAATTGGCTCATTCATCCCCCCCCCCCCCCCCCCCTCCTCCTCTCCCCTGTAACTATTCCCCAGGTCGTTGCTGCAGATGAGAATGTGTTCTCAGTCAACGTACCTGGTAAAATAACGGATAAATAAATCAATAAATTGAGTTATTATATGCAAATGTATGGCATCCTGATCTCTCAAATCTATCCGTGTAGCGAAATAGAGTTTAAGCTCACAAGATCGGGATGGTTCGTATGAGGCTAGTGTTCCCACGGTTCACATTTGAACCCATGTTCATTTTAAATCCTAATAGTTCAGAAAGTAAACCTTGTGTCAAAAATCCTTTGACAATCAATCTAAGTAGGGGTAGTCTGAACATCTCAACATTGGTTTTGAGTTGATCGCTGAAAAGATGAAATAGGAAGACAGGTCTACAATATGTTGTTATAGTTAAATGCTGTCAAAAAATATTTTCTCAAGCTGTTTAAAAGTTGGGGCAGTCTGGACATTTGGAAGTTGGTTTCATTTTAATATCTTAAATCGTTTTAGCTAGATCGGGTGGAATAAATTGAATAATAATTATAAGACTACGTAAGAAATCGAGAGTGGTGCTTTGCCTTAAGCAAGGACACATAAACACATTTTGATAACTAAAGCAACCAAAACAGTGGTGGATATAAAATCAAACCAATAACCTAACAACTCCAAACCGCCAACTCGGTTTTAAATCGATCGATACAATCCAGTTTTGACCAAGTTCAAGACTCTCATAGATGTCGAGGATGAGTCATCACTGTGGTCTATCTTTTTTCTGTCTGTCCTTTTTTTTTCCGTCTGCCCTATAGTGTTTCCTAAACCCACAGGTTCCCCCCCATCCCGCTGGCCTAGCTGTCCCTCAGTTTGCAGCCTTGCCTCCGGGCTGGGGATGTTGTATTAATTAACTTGCCTCACTGCACTCTCATCAAGCTGCTGGTAAATGGCTCCGGTCCAAGTTTCCCCTCCTGAAGCGTGTCAAGATGGCAGGGTTGTAAAACAACTTCCAAAATGTATGGTACCCACAGTCACAGCGTTCCGTACACATTGAAATAAGCCTTGGCTTCTTTGTATACGTTCAATTTTAGTGCTGCAGTGTTTTAATTTGTAAATGCATTTGCGCTGCTGTAGCCTACACTCAAGACTTTAACTGTACGAAAATACATTTGTGATTTGCAATTACATTTCGGGGGAAACAAAAGACAATCCATTTGCTGTTCGCTCCAGCATCAGGAATGCCTATTGCTTTCTGATTGTGAAGTCACAAACAATGTTACAATACCTTGTGGTATTGCCATTGTGATTAAAAAGTCAAGAGATTGTCTCAATATTAGCTTGAATTTGACAGGCTACGCTAACACTGCGCTGATGCTAATGTCTAGCAGTCAGAGAGAGGTACATAAATATTATGAGGTAAATAGTGCCACTGCGTTTCACCTTTTTAGGGTGTCAGAAGAATTTGAGCCGGGCTGCTGAGAGAGAAAACTCCCAGGAGGCCTCTGGGCTCCAGTTTAACTTTGATTAGCTGCAATAAATTACAGTCAGATTGGAAATTGTAATAAAGTGTGTTGTCAGCAAAACCAAACTAATTAATACCCAGGAACAAATTACTGCTGGTTTTTTTTCTCTTCTTCCCATCTCTCTGTAAGCCCCTGCGAGAGCAGTTTACCCCAATGGAGGTAATCATTTCTGATTGTTCAATGAAGCTCTGACAGCAGACGCTAACTAGGCCCCGCTTTTAATTTCCGGCAGTGGCAAAGACAGAAGAAGAAGACAAAAAAAAAAAAAACGCAACCCGGGATTTAGAGTTTAACATCTCTGGATGTTACAGTGAATAATTAGCAGATAATGGTGCTGGGGTTCATTATCCATAGTCCCTGTGTTTCTCTGGCAACAAATAAAAAAAAGGTACTGACTTCAAGATTATGGTATTTTCTTTTCAGAATGCATCCATATGTTTGCCTAACGCTTGACTCATAGCAATAGATTGAGGACTCTAGTGCCCAGAACTCAGTTTTACCATGAGCAGCGCCATTGAGGACTTCCACCATTTTGAAGTAAGTCAACTGGGTGGGCCTTCCTATGGGTTAAGGATCACATGATTCCATCCGGGTCGTCGGGGGGAAAATCAGCCAATGAATGCTCGTGAGCAAACGTTCCATAACTGCAGGTGGTACTAAAAATCTCCAACCTTGCCGAAAATGGAGACGGCCTCAATAGCGATACCCATGCTCTCACAGAAGCCATAATTGTACAGATACAATGATGCGATGTTTAATGTCGGACTTGAACTGCTGAGTTTATCAGAATAGGAAGTAAAAATTCAGCTCATGTGATTCTTATAGACTAGGTAGCTCAGAGCTTAACTCACACTAACCTAATTACAATTCTACTGCATAGGCCTACAGCTCTCTCTCTCTCTGCAGTGTATTGGCCTAGTGGTGCACTGCATGGATCCATCCTTCAGCTGGTCCTCACAAATAACCACTAGTGGGATGTACTCTCCTGGTGTTTCTGTCCTACTGGTAACAAGGGGGGCAGTGAGAGTAAATATCCCTTAGAGGCACACCTCGCTGTGAGTCAAATCAAACATCATTATTTCCTGACCAAATATTTGGAGAAGATGATATCTTGGTTCAACGCTGAGTAAAGGAGAGGAGAAGCCTCCTCCTGGTGATGTTTGGGCATCCTTAATTCAGCTCTTATTAGGAGATGAAAGCAGGAGCGACTAGCAGCCTCAATACTCGACACACAGGGCCGGCTCCAGGCATAAGTGACATTAGCGGCCGCTAGGGGGCCCCAATGACCCCCCACCCCCCCAAAAAACATATATATGCTTTGCCTTAAGCAAGGACACACAGTAACAGTCAAAGGTTTGGACACACCTACTGTTTCAAGGGTTTTTCTTAATTTTTTTCTACATTGTAGAATATTAGTGAAGACATCAGAACTATGAAATAACATATGGAATCATGTAGTAACCCAACATAATGTTAAACAAATCCAAATATATTTTACGTTTGAGATTCTTCAAAGTAGCCACCCTTTGCCTTGATGACAGCTTTGCACACTCTGGCATTCTCTCAACCAGCTTCATGAGGTAGACACTTATAATGCATTTACATTTACAGATGATAATTTGTGGAATTTCTTTCCTTCTGCGTTTGAGCCAATCAGTTGTTTTCATGACAAGGTAGGGGTGGTATACAGAAGAAAGCCCTATTTGGTAAAATAAGGAAAGACAAACGACAGAACTTCATTACTTTAAGACATGAAGGTCAGTCAATCCGGAACATGTCAAGAACTTCGAGTTTCTTCGAGTGCAGTCACAAAAACCATGAAGCATTATGATGAATATGGCTCTCATGAGGACCGCCACAGGAAAAGGAAGACCCAGAGTTACCTCTACTGCAGAGGATAAGTTCATTAGAGTTACAAGCCTCAGAAATGGCAGCCCAAATAAAGGCTTCACAGGGTTCAAGTAACAGGCACATCTTAACATCAAATGTTCAGAGGAGACTACGTGAATCAGGCCTTCATGGTCGAATTGCTGCAAAGAAACCAGTGCTAAAGGACTATAAGAAGAAGAAGAAACTTGTGCCAAGAAACACAAGCAATAGACATTAGTCTGGTGGAAATCTGTCCTTTGGTCTGATGAGTCCAAATTTGAGATTCATAGTTCTAACCACTGTGTCGTTGTGAGACGCAGAGTAGGTGAACGGATGATCTCTGCATGTGTGGTTCCCACTGTGAAGCATGGAGGAGGAGGTGTGATAGTGTGGGGGTGGATTGCTGGTGACACTGTCTGATTTATTTAGAATTCAATGCACACTAAACCAGCATGGCTACCACAGCATTCTACAGTGATACACCATCCTATCTAGTTTGTGCTTAGTGGGACTATCATTTGTTTTTATACGGGACAACGACCCAACACACCTCCAGCCTGTGTAAGGGCTATTTAACCAGAAGGAGAGTGATGGAGTGCTGAATAAGATGACCTGGCCTCAACAATCACCTGACCTCAACCAAATTGAGAAGGTTTGGGATGATTTGGACCGCAGAGTGAAGGAAAAGCAGCCAACAAGTGCTAAGCCATGTGGGAACTCCTTCAAGAATGTGGGAAAAGCATTCCAGGTGAAGCTGGTTGAGAGAATGCCAAGAGTGTGCAAAGCTGTCATCAAGGCAAAGGGTGGCTACTTTGAAGAATCTAATATATATTTTGTTTTGCTTAACACTTTTTTGGTTGAGGTCTTCACTATTATTCTACAATGTAGAAAATATTAAAAGAAAAATCCTTGAATATACACACAGTGGGGCAAAAAAGTATTTAGTCAGCCACCAATTGTGCAAGTTCTCCCACTTAAAAAGATGAGGCCTGTAATTTTCCCAAACCTTCTGTAATGAATGGGGCCATGTATCGTGAGATTGTGAGTGAAAAACTCCTTCCGTCAGCAAGGGCATTGAAGATGAAACGTGGCTGGGTCTTTCAGCATGACAATGATCCCAAACACACCGCCCAGGCAACGAAGGAGTGGCTTCGTAAGAAGCATTTCAAGGTCCTGGAGTGGCCTAACCAGTCTCCAGATCTCAACCCCATAGAAAGTCTTGAGGGAGTTGAAAGTCTGTGTTGCCCAGCAACAGCCCCAAAACATCACTGCTCTAGAGGAGATCTGCATGGAGGAATGGGCCAAAATACCAGCAACAGTGTGTGAAAACCTTGTGAAGACTTACAGAAAACGTTTGACCTCTGTCATTGCCAACAAAGGGTATATAACAAAGTATTGAGATAAACTTTTGTTATTGACCAAATACTTATTTTCCACCATAATTTGCAAATAAATTAATAAAAAATCCTACAATGTGATTTTCTTTTCTCATTTTGTCTGTCATAGTTGAAGTGTACATATGATGCAAATTACAGGCCTAATCTTTTTAAGTAGGAGAACTTGCACAATTGGTGGCTGACTAAATACTTTTTGCCCCACTGCATACACACACACTGACCAAAAGTATGTGAACACCTGTTTGTCGAACATCTCATTCCAAAATCATGGACATTAATGTAGAGTTGGTCCCCCCTTTGCTGCTACAACAGCCTCCACCCTTCTGGGAAGGCTTTCCACTCGAAGTTGGAACATTGCGGCAGGGAAATTCTTCCATTCAGCCACAAGAGCATTAGTTAGGTCGGGCACTGATGTTGGGCGATTAGGCCTTGCTCGCAGTCGATGTTCCAATTTATCCCAAAGGTGTTCGATAGGGTTGAGGTCAGGGCTCTGTGCAGGCCAGTCGAGTTCTTCCACACCATTCTTGACAAACCATTTCTTTATGGACCTTGCTTTGTGCCCTGGGGCATTGTCATGCTGAAACAGGATATCCCTTGCTTGGAACTAAGGGGCCATGGAAAAACAGTCCCTGACTATTATACCCCGTTCCCGAAACTTTACAGTTGGCACTATGCATTGGGGCAGGTAGCGTTCTCCTAGACATCCGCCAAACCCAGATTCATCCCTAGGACTGAAAGATGGGGAAGCGTGATGCATCACTCCAGAGAACGCGTTTCCACTGTTCCAGAGCCCAATGGCGGCGAGCTTTTACACCCCTCCAGCCGACACTTGGGCTTGTGTGCAGCTGCTCGGACATGGAGACCCATTTCGTGAAGCTCCCAACGAACAGTTCTTGTGCTGATGTTGCATCCAGGTACAGTCTGGAACTCAGTAGTGAACTCAGTAGTGAACTCAGTAGTGAACTCAGTAGTGAACTCAGTAGTGAACTCAGTAGTGAACTCAGTAGTGAACTCAGTAGTGAACTCAGTAGTGAACTCAGTAGTGAACTCAGTAGTGAACTCAGCACTCGACGGTCCCGTTCTGTGACCTTGTTGCTCCTAGACATTTCCACTTCACAATAACAGCAATTACAGTTAACCGGGGCAGTTCCAGCAGGGCAGAAATTTGACAAAATTTGACTTGTTGGAAAGGTGGCATCCTATGACGGTACCACGTTGAATGTCACTGAGCTCTTCAGTAAGGCTCTTCTACTGCCAATGTTCGTCTATGGAGATTACACACCTGTCAGCAACAGGTGTGGCTGAAATAGCCAAATCCACTCATTTATCCACTTAGTTTTGTACATATAGTGTATCAACACACACACAGTGGGAGGGTTATGGCCCCAGCTACTGCAATCTATAAGAGTGTCCGGTCTGTCTGCCATGGAGGGAGGAAAAATAGTCAGCTTCGCCTCCCTCACTCTCTAGTCTCCTCGGGCCCTCAATTACGTTTTACGGGGGCCCGGCGAGTGGCTGTGTGTGCCGAGGAAATGGAATGGGCATCGGCGGCAGGTACCTTTCTCTGTCAGGGGCCAATGCACAGTGGGACAAAAACAGGACTTTGGCTTTTAAAAAAAAAAATTTAATCGGTGGCACACAGGGACCCGCACTGCACAATGCCCCACGAATACGCCTACAGTACTTGTACAGTAGCTGTGAAACGGGCATTCTATTATGCGTTTGTATTGTTCCACTAGGCTGTATAAGAGAATGGCTGGTGTGTCGGCTGTTGTCGTGTGCGATCACAGTGCGAGTCCTCAGAAGATTGAATTCATATAATAAACCTGACATGCTCGTACTGTAGAGGTTCAGAGTGATGCTGCCTCGTACTGTAGAGGTCAGAGTGACGCTGCCTCATACTGTAGAGGTCAGAGTAACGCTGCCTCGTACTGTAGAGGTCAGAGTAACGCTGCCTCGTACTGTAGAGGTCAGTGTAACGCTGCCTCGTACTGTAGAGGTCAGAGTAACGCTGCCTCGTACTGTAGAGGTCAGAGTAACGCTGCCTCGTACTGTAGAGGTCAGAGTAACGCTGCCTCGTACTGTAGAGGTCAGAGTAACGCTGCCTCGTACTGTAGAGGTCAGAGTAACGCTGCCTCGTACTGTAGAGGTCAGAGTAACGCTGCCTCGTACTGTAGAGGTCAGAGTAACGCTGCCTCGTACTGTAGAGGTCAGAGTAACGCTGCCTCGTACTGTAGAGGTCAGAGTAACGCTGCCTCCATTGTCATTCAGGTCAGTGTTTGCATCCCGGAAGGAAATGAGCAGCGGCCTCCTCCACCATTCAGTAGATCTGGACATGTAGGTATGATGATTTCATAGACTTGATTACTGTAAGTCTGCTACTCTATGGAAGCATTGGAAGTTATAGGCCGTCTAGTAGTACAATGAAAAATGGTTGCTTTTCTTGACATGCTTGCCGATCCCAAAAGCAGACCACAGAATCATCCCGGCCATCCTTTCACCACGAAGACTGTGAACGACAGTCGACATGTCCCCCCCTGTTCTTCCTTGAGAACACCAGCTGAACCCTCGAGGAAGACTTGTTGATAATGAGCATTGGAATAGCCCTCACAGTAGCCCTCCCCCCCTTTGCTTCATATGGGATGATTACTGATGGGCAGCAGTCAGACGAATGTAATTCTTCTCCATTTCCTACCAACCGATATTGCGAGAGAGGAGGAGAGGAAAGGGCTGTTTTGTTGATGCTGTCCTCGCGCCAGCGGTCTTCCACCACAGAATGTTTCTTCTCTGGGCTTGTTTTTTTTTTGTGTGTGGGGGGGGGGGGGATTTTTCAGTCACACTGCGAAATGGGAAATGACATGCTTTCCCCCACGCGCGCCGCCTCATCGGCCTGATATGGATTAGTTAAGGATGTTATTCTAATCTTCCCCTCTTTTCTTCATAGCCTCATTATGAAATGGAGGTGCCAAGACCTCAGAGAGAGTTACAGTACAGAGCACAGCTCGAGTGCTTTCTAAAAACACATGCTTCTTCCTCACTGAAGGTGATCGCTACATCCGATGGCCGGGGCTCTACATCCGATGGCCGGGGCTCTACACCCGATGGCCGGGGCTCTACATCCGATGGCCGGGGCGCTACATCCGAAGGCCGGGGCTCTACATCCGATGGCCGGGGCGCTACATCCGAAGGCCGGGGCTCTACATCCGAAGGCCGGGGCTCTACATCCGAAGGCCGGGGCTCTACATCCGATGGCCGGGGCTCTACATCCGAAGGCCGGGGCTCTACATCTGAAGGCCGGGGCTCTACATCCGAAGGCCGGGGCTCTACATCCGAAGGCCGGGGCTCTACATCCGAAGGCCGGGGCTCTACATCTGAAGGCCGGGGCTCTACATCCGAAGGCCGGGGCTCTACATCTGAAGGCCGGGGCTCTACATCTGAAGGCCGGGGCGCTACATCCGAAAGGCGGTCGCTACATCTGAAGGCCGGGGCTCTACATCTGAAGGCCGGGGCTCTACATCTGAAGGCCGGGGCTCTACATCTGAAGGCCGGGGCTCTACATCTGAAGGCCGGGGCGCTACATCCGAAAGGCGGTCGCTACATCTGAAGGCCGGGGCTCTACATCTGAAGGCCGGTCGCTACAGCCGAAAGGCGGTCGCTACATCTGAAGGCCGGTCGCTACATCCGAAAGGCGGTCGCTACATCTGAAGGCCGGTCGCTACATCCGAAAGGCGGTCGCTACATCTGAAGGCCGGGGCTCTACATCTGAAGGCCAGTCGCTACATCTTAAGGCCAGTCGCTACATCTGAAGGCCAGTCGCTACATCTGAAGGCTGGTCGCTACATCCGAAAGGCGGTCGCTACATCTGAAGGCCGGTCGCTACATCCGAAAGGCGGTCGCTACATCTGAAGGCCGGGGCTCTACATCTGAAGGCCAGTCGCTACATCTTAAGGCCAGTCGCAACATCTGAAGGCTGGTCGCTACATCCGAAAGGCGGGCGCTACATCTGAAGGAGACCGCTACTTCTGACAGTAGGTGCAAACCCAAGTGGAGGTAATGGCTCCGCACCATATTACTCCAACTGTTGGCCAGTCGGATCCTTGATCACTTGGACTACGGAGGGCTAGGACGGAGACAGTGCCACTGACTGGCATGAATACAGTATGTGCCTTGTGAATGTGCAGTTCTGTTTTCTGTGAATTCTGTAGGTCTGTATGGAACAAATTAATCATTTCAGTCACTAGAGCAAAAAGGTTGTTCCACAGAACTGTGACCATCCTATCCACCATTTTACTCTGGCCTGCATGGTGTACACGTTTTAGCTCTATGTTACGTTTTAAACTGTCACCTCTCATTTTGATTGGCCTAAAATTGACAACAACCATAGAGTGTGAACCCAAAGTATTAAGCAATTATCCTTTTTAAACCTGCGTGAAAATGTCTAAACCTCGGTCGTTAATTACTACAAAAAAGGATGTTTCAGAAAGGTGCTTGTTGAAAAATCACTGCAGAGAGGGCCCTTGTGAATGTATCGTTGAAGTATCTGTGATACTTTGCCATTAAAAAGGACCACTCAACGTCATCCACTTAAGATCTTTTCATTTAATACGTCCAAGTGTTAAACCGGCAGATGAAAGACATTCGTATTAGAGGCCACGTTTTTTTTAATGAACAGCCGTTTCGTAGAGCTCTGGTCAACAGTAGTGCACTACAGTATATAGTGAATAGGGTTGCATTTGTGACACGGCCATTGAGACCCTCTGGGAATAGGGTTTCATCCTCTGCTTTTTTTAAACATGTATTTATTTAACTAGGCAAGTCTGTTAAGAATTTGGTTCTTATTTACAATGACGGCCTACAGGGGAACAGTGGGTTAACTGTTCAGGTGCAGAATGACAGGGATTTCATCCAGCAACCTTTCGGTTACTGGCCCAAAGCTCTAACCACTAGGCTACCCGCCGCCCCTCCACTCTAACCACTAGGCTACCCGCCGCCCCTCCACTCTAACCCCTAGGCTACCCGCCGCCCCTCCACTCTAACCCCTAGGCTACCCGCCTCCCCTCCACTCTAACCCCTAGGCTACCCGCCGCCCCTCCACTCTAACCCCTAGGCTACCCGCCGCCCCTCCACTCTAACCCCTAGGCTACCCGCCGCCCCTCCACTCTAACCCCTAGGCTACCCGCCGCCCCTCCACTCTAACCCCTAGGCTACCCGCCGCCCCTCCACTCTAACCACTAGGCTACCTGCCGCCCCTACACTCTAACCACTAGGCTACCTGCCGCCCCTACAATCTAACCACTAGGCCACCTGCCGCCCCTACAATCTAACCACTAGGCCACCTGCCGCCCCTACACTCTAACCATTAGGCTACCTGCCGCCCCTACACTCTAACCACTAGGCACTAGGATTCCATGCCAAAATATCTCTTGTTCACCGGACAAAATAAGATTGTCAAGCTTTGTGGTAGCTGTATCCATGGGGTACGATTACATTTGCACTGAAACAGTGACACCTTTAAAAATGTCCAAGTTCAAGGAAATAGAAAGGAAATAGATTAGTGCTGGTCTGCCCCTTCTTTCCCCACTGGGTGAATTCATACAAATATAGTTTTGGACATGGTGGTGCACGGTATCATGCAGATTTTTGTTTTTATACTGGGCTGTGTATAAATGTTCACATTTAATCCTTTTTCCTATATCCAAATAGGATACATTCATTTTATGGCATTTTGAATTACTCATTGATGCATACATTCTCACCGAATCATTAGACCACTATTGTATTGTAGGAGGATGCTCTTTATGCACAAAATATAGCTTTTCCAAACCCCATTCATTTGTTTTAATATATATATATATATATATATATATTCCTATAACAGTAAAATATATACTTTGCCTTCAGACTGTATTCATACCCTTGACTAATTCCAGATTTTGTTGTGTTACTGCTTGAATTCAAAATTGATTACTGTTTTTATTTCTCACCCACAATAACCCATAATGACCAAGTGAAAAGATGTTTTTAGACATTTTTGTAATTTTATTAAAAATGAAATACAGAAATGTCTAATTTACGCAAGTTCAAAACACCCTGCGTCAATACTTTGCAGAAGTCTTTTGGGGTAAGTCTCTTCACCTGGATTGTTCAACATTTGCCAATTGTTATTTTCAAAATTCTTCAAGCGCTGTCAAATTGGTTGATTAACTTTATTCTGTACAGGCATCCTTCTTTTCACACTGTCATTTAGTTTAGTATTGTGGAGCAACTACAATGTTGTTGATCAATCCTCACTTTTCTCCTGTCACAGCCATTAAACTCATGGTGAAATCCCTGAGCGATTTCCTTACTCACCGGCAACTGAGATAGGAAGGACGCCTGTATCTTTGTAGTGACTGGGTGTATTGACACATCATCCAACGTGTAATTAATAACTTCACCATGCTCAAAGGGATATTCAATGTCTGCTTTAAAAATAAAAACAATTTTTAAACCATCTACCAATAGGTGTCCTTTGCAAGGCATTGGAAGAACCTCCCTGGTCTTTATGGTCGAATCGGTGTTTGAAATGTACTGCTCGACCGAGGGACCTTACAGATAACTGTACTGTATGTGTGGGGTACAGAGATGAGGTAGTCATTAAAACTAATGTTAAACAATATTATTGTACACACAGAGTCCATGCAACGTATGTGACTTGTTAAGCACATTTTTACTCCTAAACTTATTGAGGCTTATCATAATAAATAGGAGTTGAATACAGCTTTTTACATTTTTTATTAATTAGTAGAAATTTCATAAACAAATTCCACTACGACATTACGGGGTATTGTGTGTAAGCCAGTGAAAAAAGGGGCCATGGGATGGGACTACTTTCTGAAGGCACTGTAGTAACACCCACCCGTAGAGAAAAGAGGAGACGAAAATGGCTTCATTGTCGTTCGCCTGCCGAGCAGTGTTGTTGACAGGAAGATAGGTGCTATAAATGAGTGTAATAGAAAATCCGGCGTACCATATATCACGTCGACAGACAGCCGCATGTAAATGTGTTTACGGCGTCTTGCTGACAGCGGCGCCAGACCGAATTTACTGACATGTCCCATTCCACCCCCCCACCCCCCGACTGTGATTTGAGCTAGGGGTGGGAGGAGAGCTAGGACGAGGGGTGGGAGGAGAGCTAGGACGAGGGGTGGGAGGAGAGCTAGGACGAGGGGTGGGAGGAGAGCTAGGACGAGGGGTGGGAGGGGAGCTAGGAGGAGGGATAGAAGGGATGGGAGGAGAGCTAGGAGGGGTGGGAGGAGAGCTAGGAGGAGGGATGGGAGGAGAGCTAGGAGGAGGGGTGGGAGGAGAGCTAGGAGGGGTGGGAGGAGAGCTAGGAGGGGTGGGAGGAGAGCTAGGAGGGGTGGGAGGAGAGCTAGGAGGAGAGGTGGGAGGAGAGCTAGGACGAGGGGTGGGAGGAGAGCTAGGAGGGGTGAGAGGAGAGCTAGGAGGAGGGGTGGGAGGAGAGCTAGGAGGAGGGGTGGGAGGAGAGCTAGGAGGAGGGGTGGGAGGAGAGCTAGGACGAGGGGTGGGAGGAGAGCTAGGACAAGGGGTGGGAGGAGAGCTAGGAGGAGGGGTGGGAGGAGAGCTAGGAGGAGGGGTGGGAGGAGAGCTAGGAGGAGGGGTAGAAGGGGTGGGAGGGGGGCTAGGAGAAGGGATAGACGGGATGGGAGGGGAGTTAGGGGGAGGGATGGGAGGGGAGCTAGGGGGAGGGATAGACGGGATGGGAGGAGAGCTAGGAGGAGGGGTGGGAGGAGAGCTAGGAGGAGGGGTGGGAGGAGAGCTAGGAGGAGGGGTGGGAGGAGAGCTAGGAGGAGGGGTGGGAGGAGAGCTAGGAGGAGGGGTGGGAGGAGAGCTAGGAGGAGGGGTGGGAGGAGAGCTAGGAGGAGGGGTGGGAGGAGAGCTAGGAGGAGGGGTGGGAGGAGAGCTAGGAGGAGGGGTGGGAGGAGAGCTAGGAGGAGGGGTGGGAGGAGAGCTAGGAGGAGGGGTGGGAGGAGAGCTAGGAGGAGGGGTGGGAGGAGAGCTAGGAGGAGGGGTGGGAGGAGAGCTAGGAGGAGGGGTGGGAGGAGAGCTAGGAGGAGGGGTGGGAGAAGAGCTAGGAGGAGGGGTGGGAGAAGAGCTAGGAGGAGGGGTGGGAGGAGAGCTAGGAGGAGGGGTGGGAGGAGAGCTAGGAGGAGGGGTAGAAGGGGTGGGAGGGGGGCTAGGAGAAGGGATAGACGGGATGGGAGGGGAGTTAGGGGGAGGGATGGGAGGAGAGCTAGGAGGAGAGCTGGGGGAGGGGGAGGAGGGTTAGTAAGTGTTGGGAGGGGAGCTAGGGGGAGGGATAGACGGGATGGGAGGAGAGCTAGGAGGAGGGGTGGGAGGGGAGCTAGGAGGAGGGGTGGGAGGGGAGCTAGGAGGAGGGGTGGGAGGGGAGCTAGGAGGAGGGGTGGGAGGAGAGCTAGGAGGAGGGGTGGGAGGAGAGCTAGGAGGAGGGGTGGGAGGGGAGCTAGGAGGAGGGGTGGGAGGGGAGCTAGGAGGAGGGGTGGGAGGGGAGCTAGGAGGAGGGGTGGGAGGAGAGCTAGGGGAGGAGAGCTGGGGGAGGGGGAGGAGGGTTAGTACGTGTTGGGAGGGGAGCTAGGGGGAGGGATAGACGGGATGGGAGGAGAGGTAGAAGGGATGGGAGCGGAGCTAGGGGGAGGGGGAGGAAGGTTAGTAAGTGTTGGGAGGGGAGCTAGGGGGAGGGAAAGACGGGATGGGAGGAGAGCTAGGAGGAGAGGTAGAAGGGATGGGAGGGGAGCTAGGGGGAGGGATAGACGGGATGGGAGGGGAGTTAGGGGGAGGGATGGGAGGAGAGCTAGGAGGAGGGGTGGGAGGAGAGCTAGGGGAGGGGGAGGAGGGTTAGTAAGTGTTGGGAGGGGAGCTAGGGGGAGGGATAGACGGGATGGGAGGAGAGCTAGGAGGAGGGGTGGGAGGGGAGCTAGGAGGAGGGGTGGGAGGGGAGCTAGGAGGAGGGGTGGGAGGGGAGCTAGGAGGAGGGGTGGGAGGAGAGCTAGGGGAGGAGAGCTGGGGGAGGGGGAGGAGGGTTAGTACGTGTTGGGAGGGGAGCTAGGGGGAGGGATAGACGGGATGGGAGGAGAGGTAGAAGGGATGGGAGCGGAGCTAGGGGGAGGGATAGAAGGGATGGGAGGGGAGTTAGGAGGAGGGATGGGAGGAGAGGTAGAAGGGAAGGGAGGGGAGCTAGGGGGAGGGATAGAAGGGATGGGAGCTAGGGGGAGAGGTAGAAGGGATGGGAGTGGAGCTAGGAGGAGAGGTTGAAGGGATGGGAGGGGAGTTAGGCGGAGGGATAGACGGGATGGGAGTTAGGGGGAGGGATAGACGGGATGGGAGTTAGGGGGAGGGATAGACGGGATGGGAGGAGAGCTAGGAGGAGAGGTAGAAGGGATGGGAGGGGAGCTAGGGGGAGGGATAGAAGGGATGGGAGGGGTTGACAATGGCTAAAACATCTGTGACCCTTATCGTCCTCCATTATCACTGAATCTTAAAAATATGGCTGAGAGCGAGACACACTAGTGAGATCACCTTTCGGAACCACATGCCTCGCCCATACGGGTGCAGTGATCTAGAGACAAGCTTAATGTTAGTAATAATACTATGAAGATAATACTTTCTGAAGGCACTGATACCCCCTTAACTAATTTAGCATTTTGTTGTGTTACAGCCTGAATACAACATTAAAATATTATTTCATCACCCATCTACACACAGTACCTCATAATGACAAAGTGAAAACATGTTTTTAGAAATGTTTGCAAATGTATTGACAATGAAATACAGAATTATTCACACCCCTGTACATTAGCCTGTATTTACACCCCCCCCCCCCCCCAAAAAAAAATGAAATGCTAATTAGCTGCTAAAGTGGCTATCATAAAGAACTACAAATACCATCATGATCTGGATGAGACTGCCGAATCGAGGCAACGGTAAGAATCTCTGGGATTAACTACAGCAGCTAACGTTACCTAAATGTAGTAATGAATACATTCTTTAAAAAAATGGACAAGTCTGTGAACTGTCTTGCGCAAGTTTTAAATTTACACAATATCTGTTAGCGAAGGTGTCAGTCAGCAAGAGATGACGTGTAGGAGCTTGCAGGGATTTGTAGTTTTGCATGATGTCTACTTTGCCACTAATTCCCAAATTTTAGAATCTGAGAGGAAATAGGGCCAAATATAATGATAAAAGTCGCCTTGTCCGAGAGAGATTTACACGATTCTCAAAACATCACTCCAGCGTAAGCCGATACGAAACACAGCCCTTATTTTTTGTTTTTCTAAAATTCCCTATGGAAAAAAATGACTGGTGGAAAAACTGTTAGAACCATTTCCTTGTTTAACAACTAGGTATTTATGGGTATTATGACACGCCCACAGTGGGGCTCTATACTTTCTAGAGAAGCATCTTTGGCAGCGATTACAGCTGTGAGTCTTTCTGGTTAAGTCTAAGAGCTTTCCACTCCTAGATTGCGCAACATTTTCCCATTATTATTTTCAAAAAATGTTCAAGCGCTGTCATCATTGGTTGATGATCATTGCTAGACAACCATTATGTCTTGCCATAGATTTTCAAGTAGATTTAAGTCAAAACTGTAACTCGGCCACTCAGGAACGTTCACTGCCTTCTTGATACGCAACTCTAGTGTCGATTTGGCCTCATTGTCCTGCTGAAAGGTGCATTCATATCCCACTGTCTGGTGGAAAGCAGACAACTATGTTTTCCTCTAGGGTTTTGCCTGTTCTTAGAGTCATTCAGTTTCTTTCTTCATCCTGAAAAACTTCCCGGTCCTTAACGATTACAAGCATACCTGTAACATGACGCAGCCACCAATATGCTTACAAATGGAGCGATACTCAGTAATGTGTTGTATTGGATTTGACTTCAGTGCCTTGTTGCAAACAGGATAAAAAAATATTTATATTCTGTTAAGGTTTCCTTTTCACGCTGTCAATTAGGTTAGTATTGTGGAGTAACTACAACATTGATCCACCCTCACTTTTCTCCCATCACAGCGATTAAACTCTGATTTAAAGTCACCGTTGGCATTATTGTGAAATCCCCGAGCGGTTTCCTTCCTCTCTGGCAACTGAGTTAGGAAGGACAGCTGTATCTTTGTAGTGACTGCGTGTGTTGATACACCATCCAAAGTGTACATAGTAACATTATCATGCTCAAAGGGATATTCAATATCACCTTTATTATTTTACCCATCTCCCCCATAGGTTCCCTTTTTTGTGAGGCATTGGAAAACATTCCTGAATTTGTCTGAAATTCAATGCTCGACTGAGGGACATTACATATAGATACTTGTGTGGGGTAGAGAGATGAGGTAGTCATTCAAAAATAAATATGTTAAACAATATTGCACACAGAGTCCAAGCAATTTGTGACTTAAGCACATTTTTACTCCTGAACTTATTTAAAGCTTGCCCTAACAAAAGGGGTTGAATACTTACTGACATTTCAGCTTCTTATTTTAAATTAATTTGCATAAATGTCTAAAAACATTTCAACTTTGACATTGGGTTTTGGGGTGTAAATTATTTATTTTTTTTATAAAAAAATTCCGGCTGTACCACAACAAAATGTGGGAAAAAGTCAAGGTGGGCGAATAGTTTCTGAAGGCACATGTAGTAGAAAATAAATAAGATACTGAATGCAGTTTAGCCCAATGGTCTTGGCTATTTTTAAACCATGGCTTTCAATCCAAACGCAATGTCATATTTTGGCCCCTGCTGCGTGCGCTGAAGGGTCACAGAAAATAAATTGCAGAGCTCTTACATTTTTAAAACCCATTCTAGCCCTTACACTTACTCATCATTCACTTCTGTGGCTAGCAACAACATCTGAATGGCTACTCGCTGAAAGAAAACTATATTAAAAAAAGTATCTTTGTAGAGAAATCACTCTCACAATATATTACCATACGTCAAAAGGATATCAACTTAAAACTAACCCTGTGAGCTGCTGTTTAGCCTCTGTAGTGGTATTCGCAAACTCCTGTCACTGTGTAAATCAAGACACCGCTAGCCTGTAGTACCTCAATCACGTTGTTTTCCGCCAGTCTGTCATGGTAATGAGAGTCTACAGCTGGGAACAACTGTCACAAGCGCGCATTGGAATAAGGGTACACACGGAGTCAGTCAAAGACGTCCGATATGATCACTTCTGTTGCCACAAGCAGACTTAAAATGGACCAGTGTGTTTGAGGATGCTTTAAAAGGCCCTAAAAGCACACAGATTAGTTCCCTTATCCTTTACCAGCCATGCAGAAACACTAAGATGACTTCATGATTGAGCACAAGGTAAATATTGTCTTCATTAAACTAAAGTGGTTTGGCTCTTTTAACAACCCCCCCCCCCCCCCCGGACAGACCAATCTGCAATCTGGGTTTCATAACACAAAATAAATCACCCCAACTTGTTTTTCTAAACAGCTGAAGGAAGTTCTATTTTTCAAATAATCAATTTCTATATTTAAACAAGTCCCCCCCAAAAAAGAACTGTTTACGACAGCTGTTGTATCCCTGCATCCATCCAATGCCACTTAAATGACAGACGGGCAGCGCGAGGTGTCTCCGCAGTGGGGAAGCGCACTTCAAAGCAGGTCATTTCATTGCAGAAGCGGTTGGCCCTCAAGTGGAGCGTGAGGTAAGGAAAATCAATGCTCTATATCAAGCTTTCCTACAGCCCTTTTTTTTTTGCCTGGCTCGGTGACAGCAGCAGTGCATTCTGGTGCCTGAACTATACTTCAATTAACTGTTGGGGGCAGCTCGTAAAACAGTTGGGAGTTTTCTAGGACTACGTTCCAAATGGAACCCCACTCCATGTATAGTCCACTACTTTTGACCATGACCCAGAGGGTGCCGTCTCAGGATGGTAAGTTGGTGGTTGAAGATATCCCTCTAGTGGTGTGAGGGCTGTGCTTTGGCACAGTGGGTGGGGTTATATCCTGCCCGTTTGGCCCTGTCCGGGGGTATCATCGGATGGGGTCACAGTGTCTCCTGACCCCTCCTGTCTCAGCCTCCAGTATTTATGCTGCAGTAGTTTGTGTCGGGGGGGCTAGGGTCAGTTTGTTATATCTGGAGTACTTCTCCTGTCTTATCCAGTTTCCTGTGTGAATTTAAGTATGTTCTCTCAAATTCTCTTTCTTTCCCTCTCTCGGAGGACCTGAGCCCTAGGACCATGCCTCAGGACTACCTGGCATGATGACTCCTGCTGTCTCCAGTCCACCTGGCCGTGCAGCTGCGCCAGTTTCAACTGTTCTGCCTGCGGCTATGGAACCCTGACCTGTTCACCGGACGTGCTCCCTGTCCCAGACCTGCTGTTTTCAACTCTAGAGACAGCAGGAGCGGTAGAGATACTCTTAATGATCGGCTATGAAAAGCCAACTGACATTTACTCCTGAGGTGCTGACTTGTTGCACCCTCCACGACTACTGTGATTATTATTATTTGACCCTGCTGGGCATTTAAGCACATTTGAACATCTTGGCCATGTTCGGTTATAATCTCCACCCGGCACAGCCAGAAGAGGACTGGCCACCCCTCAGTTTTTCCTAGCCACCGTGCTTCTACACCTGCATTGCTTACTGTTTGGGGTTTTAGGCTGGGTTTCTGTACAGCACTTTGAGATATCAGCTGATGTAAGAAGGGCCATATAAATAAATGTGGGATGTTCACAGACATCCAAGTTGAAGTCAAAGCAGCCCTCTAATCAAAGCAGAACACTGATTGGCATTCTTTAACGTCTACCATTCACGCTGCTTCTTCGGATAAAATCTTTACCAGACAAAATGCCAAAATCAACCGGAGCAACAGTCTTCACAATATAAAACATTCCACTATGGGAGATTACATTTCTAAAAATTGTTGCAAATGTCCACCATGCACCTCCAGTCAGAGTGTAACTTAGTGGTTTTTAGTGATTTCCTCACCACAAAGACCACCAGTGAAAGTCATAACAGCGGAGCCTCGATAGGTGAATGACCTGAGAAACTTAAAGCTACAGTCTACAGCCCCCACTTGTTTTGGTATACAGCTGGGTATAGGGGGTAGTGGAAATGTGAACCCGCTCAAATTCAGACAGCGCTCTAGACGCAATGATTGACAACTCATCACATCCGAGAGATGGGGGGGGGGGGGACGTTTTAACCCTATTTTGAAACTATACAGTTAACTTTTTTGGGGGGGGGGGGGTAACAATGGATTTATTAAAGTTTATATTTTGGGTAATTTTGAAGACCGTTGTGTTCCGCTCATGATTCATGTATTCGTTTTTTTCATCCAGGAACAATGGGAAAATATCAAGGACAGACATGACCAACGGACAGCTTTCCAAATCCAAGACCGTCGCTCTAAACACAGCACATGGGAGTGATCACCATTACTTAAAACAGGTGTCACAGGAACTATAGTAGCCCGGCGCTATAGGGGGGGAACCTACAGTAACCTGCTGATACGGGGGGGGGGGGGCACAGTAACCTGCTGATACGAGGGGGGGGGGGCACAGTAACCTGCTGATACAGGGGGGGACCTACAGTAACCTGCTGTTACGGGGGGGAGGCACAGTAACCTGCTGATACAGGGGGGGACCTACAGTAACCTGCTGATACAGGGGGGGGACCCCTACAGTAACCTGCTGATACGGGGGACCTACAGTAACCTGCTGATACAGGGGGGGGGACCCCTACAGTAACCTGCTGATACAGGGGGGGGGACCCCTACAGTAACCTGCTGATACAGGGGGGGGGACCCCTACAGTAACCTGCTGATACGGGGGACCTACAGTAACCTGCTGATAGAGGGGGGGGGGGGGACCTACAGTAACCTGCTGATACAGGGGGGGGGGGGGGACCTACAGTAACCTGCTGATACAGGGGGGGGGGGGACCTACAGTAACCTGCTGATACAGGGGGGGGGACCTACAGTAACCTGCTGATACAGGGGGGGGGGGACCTACAGTAACCTGCTGATACAGGGGGGGGGCCTACTGTAACCTGCTGATACATGGGGGGGGGACCTACAGTAACCTGCTGATACAGGGGGGGGGGGGGGACCTACAGTAACCTGCTGATACAGGGGGGGGGGCCTACAGTAACCTGCTGATACAGGGGGGGGGGGCCTACAGTAACCTGCTGATATAGGGGGGGACCCCTACAGTAACCTGCTGATACAGGGGGGGACCCCTACAGTAACCTGCTGATACAGGGGGGGACCCCTACAGTAACCTGCTGATACAGGGGGGGACCCCTACAGTAACCTGCTGATACAGGGGGGGACCCCTACAGTAACCTGCTGATACAGGGGGGGACCCCTACAGTAACCTGCTGATACAGGGGGGGACCCCTACAGTAACCTGCTGATACAGGGGGGGACCCCTACAGTAACCTGCTGATACAGGGGGGGGAGACCTACAGTAACCTGCTGATACAGGGGGGGGGGGGACCTACAGTAACCTGCTGATACAGGGGGGGGGGGGGGAACTACAGTAACCTGCTGATACAGGGGGGGGACCTACAGTAACCTGCTGATACAGGGGGGGGGGACCTACAGTAACCTGCTGATACAGGGGGGGGGGCCTACAGTAACCTGCTGATACAGGGGGGGGGACCCCTACAGTAACCTGCTGATACAGGGGGGGACCCCTACAGTAACCTGCTGATACAGGGGGGGACCCCTACAGTAACCTGCTGATACAGGGGGGGACCCCTACAGTAACCTGCTGATACAGGGGGGGACCCCTACAGTAACCTGCTGATACAGGGGGGGACCCCTACAGTAACCTGCTGATACAGGGGGGGACCCCTACAGTAACCTGCTGATACAGGGGGGGACCCCTACAGTAACCTGCTGATACAGGGGGGGACCCCTACAGTAACCTGCTGATACAGGGGGGGACCCCTACAGTAACCTGCTGATACAGGGGGGGACCCCTACAGTAACCTGCTGATACAGGGGGGGGAGACCTACAGTAACCTGCTGATACAGGGGGGGGGGGGACCTACAGTAACCTGCTGATATAGGGGGGGGGGGGGGGGACTACAGTAACCTGCTGATACAGGGGGGGGACCTACAGTAACCTGCTGATACAGGGGGGGGGGGCCTACAGTAACCTGCTGATACAGGGGAGGGGGACCTACAGTAACCTGCTGATACAGGGGGGCCTACAGTAACCTGCTGATACAGGGGGGACCCCTACAGTAACCTGCTGATACAGGGGGGACGGACCTACAGTAACCTGCTGATACGGGGGGGGCCTACAGTAACCTGCTGATACAGGGGGAGGGGGGCTACAGTAACCTGCTGATACAGGGGGAGGGGGGCTACAGTAACCTGCTGATACAGGGGGGGGACGCCTACAGTAACCTGCTGATACAGGGGGGGGGGGACCTACAGTAACCTGCTGATACAGGGGGGCACCCCTACAGTAACCTGCTGATACAGGGGGGGACCCCTACAGTAACCTGCTGATACAGGGGGGGACCCCTACAGTAACCTGCTGATACAGGGGGGGACCCCTACAGTAACCTGCTGATACAGGGGGGGACCCCTACAGTAACCTGCTGATACAGCGGGGAACCCCTACAGTAACCTGCTGATACAGGGGGGACGGACCTACAGTAGGGGGACGGACCTACAGTAACCTGCTGATACAGGTTGGACGGACCTACAGTAACCTGCTGATACAGGGGGGACGGACCTACAGTAGGGGGACGGACCTACAGTAACCTGCTGATACAGGGGGGACGGACCTACGGTAACCTGCTGATACAGGGGGGGACCCTACAGTAACCTGCTGATACAGGGGGGACGGACCTACAGTAACCTGCTGATACAGGGGGGACGGACCTACAGTAACCTGCTAATACAGGGGGGGCCTACAGTAACCTGCTAATACAGGGGGGGACCTACAGTAACCTGCTAATACAGGGGGGGCTACAGTAACCTGCTAATACAGGGGGGGCTACAGTAACCTGCTAATATAGGGGGGGGGCCTACAGTAACCTGCTAATACAGGGGGACCTACAGTAACCTGCTAATACAGGGGGGGACCTACAGTAACCTGCTAATACAGGGGGGGCTACAGTAACCTGCTAATACAGGGGGGGCTACAGTAACCTGCTAATATAGGGGGGGGCCTACAGTAACCTGCTGATACGGGGGGGACCTACAGTAACATGGTCATTTCTCAGGTTGCCTGAACACACACTTCCATATGGGTTGTGGTCTGACGCCTGCAACCTTGTGATATGGGCCACACCCTCAGGGCCAGGGACACTAAGAGTAGGAAGGACACTAAGACAGTCATCTTTAGAACTGTACCTACCAACAACAAAAAATCTATATTATCAGCAAAAATAAAAATAAATACCTCAAACTAATGACCTCCAACAAGGTTGAGTGCATTTTGCTGTGGCCAGGGATCATTGAGTCGAACTATCTACCAGGGCGGTCTTCCTACCTGCTCTGCCGTGTCTACTGTCTGGTGGCCAGGCACCAGCCGTTCCCTTAGGGGTAAAAAGCATTATAAAAACAGAATAATGAAGGGATGGAGATCAATCACAACCAACAATAAAGTCAAATCCACATGGACATGCTTTGCAACGCATTGCCTCTGGTATTTTCCACTAAATACACACAAGAGTATGTGGACGCCATTTCAGCTACTGATAGAGGTAAAAAAATTAAGCACACAACCATGCAATCTCCATAGGAAAACATTAGTAGTAGAACGGCCTTACTGAAGAGCTCCGTGACATTCCAACGTGGCAACGTCACATCTGTCCAACAAGTCCGTTTGTCAAATTCCTGCCCTGGTCAACGGTTAAGTACTGTTATTGCGAAAAATGGCAACATCGGCGCCAAGGCTCATCCGCGAAGAATTAGGCCACACGAGCTCACAGAACGGGGACAACCCGAAGTGCTGAAGTGTGTATTTTTTGTTGTTGTCTAACTCACTATAGGAGTTCCGAACTAACTTGAAGCAACAACCCGAAACCAGAACTGTTCGTCGGGAGCTTCAATGAAATGGGTTTCCGTAGCCAAGCAGCCGCACGTACACAAGCCTAAGATCCACCCCGTGCTCAATGCCAAGCGTCGGCTGGAGTGGTGTAAAGCTCGCCGCCATTGGGACTCGGGAGCAGTGAAAACGCATTTCTCTGGAGCGATGAATCACGCTTCACCATCTGGCAGTCTGACGGATGCAGCCGAGTTCGGCAGATGTTAGGAGACACTACCTGCCACAATGCAAAAGTGCCAACTGTAGAGTTTGGTAGAGGCTACGCCCCTTAGTTCAAGTGAAGGGAAATCTTAACGCTACAGCATACTATTGACATTCTAGATGATTCTGTGCTTCCAACTTTGTGGCAACAGTTGGGGAAGGCCCTAAGCCTGTTTCAGCATGACGAAGTGAGGTCCATACAGAAATGGTTTGTCGAGATCGGTGTGGAATAATTTGACTGGCCTGCACAGAGCCCTGACTTCAACCCCCTTCGAACACCTTTGTGGATGAATTGGAATGCTGATTTTGAGCCAGTCGTAAATCGCCCCAACATCAATCCCTGACGTCACTAACGCTCTTGTTGCTGTCCACAACAGCAATGTTCCAGCACCTAGTGGAAAACCTTCCCAGAAGAGTGGAGGATGTTATAGCTGCCAAGGTGGAGGGACCAACGCCATATTAATGCCCGTGGTTTTGGAATGAGATTTTTTTGACGAGCAGGTGTCAACACTGTTGATCGTGTAGTGTAATATGAGACATTTTGGAGAAGTTAACTTGGGGGGGGGGGGGGGGTGCTGAACACACAGGGTCCATCCACAGGGCTGCATTTCCCTTCAACGTATTTATTGATGTACTGAACATGAAAAAAAAAAATGTACAAAGTATTCCAAACAAAGAAAATAACATGTACATCCTCTTAAATACTCAAGATATATTCTATCCCCCCCAAAAAACGCTGTGGAACCAAGTAATACTGTACAACTTCAAATAAATAGTAATTCTCACATTTAGAATTTAAATAAAGTGGGGGGGGGGGGGGGGGGGCTCATTTTGCCATGCCTAGATCGTCAGAGCCCCCTCGGGTCCGTTAAGTTATCCTCAATCAAGACCCGTGAGAGGCCGGGCATGAAAAAATGGGCGGGGCCCCCCCTCCCCCACAGCAGCAATGTCACAGCTAATCTATAATCAAAATTGAACTTGTACAAGTAACAAAAACAACAAAATAAAGAACCAAATAAAAGTCTAAGAAAAGCAGTTGGTAAATATATAAATGTATATATATATATATATATATATATAAATAATGCACAGCACACTGCTCGATAAGGAGACGCATGACTAGTAATGAGCTCAAGATAAAGCAGGATGCAGGTGCAGTACTCAGTGCATCTAAGGGCTTGATCAGACTGTTTCGAGAGAAGCAAGATGTTGTTTGGCAATCTCTTGCAACTCTTTCTGATATGGTCATGGAACCGCTTCAAGTGAATAGAGCAATATATATACACACACACAGCTCTTACGAGTTTTAAAGACAAGTTATTATGCATTACGTATATATGAATGAAAGAAAGTAAATCAGAAAGCTAAAAAAAACGGGTTTATATCCATTCTTTACCACATAAATATATATCTATGATGTTTTATATATATATATATATATATATATATATATATATATATATATATATATATATATATATATATATATATATATATATAAAACAAACCAACTTAAATGTCTATAGTTTTCTTAATAGCAGAAGCAAGACCATCTAAAGACCAAATCACCAACAAATCTGACACTGTAATGCTAGTCCATAGGACAACAAATCAAGTATTTTAACCGAATGTGAACTTTCAAAGTCGAACTGAAATCAAAATAAGGCAATATCTCCCCTGAAAAAAAAAAAAAAAAATCAATAAATCACACTGTAGTTAATCAAATAAAAAAAGCACTTTGCCATAAAGTCCCCCCCCAAAAAAGAACAAATATGCTAGCTAAATAGTCAACATAAAAAAGGACTTATTTACATTGCGCTAAAGTCCAGGAGTAATCTTCCCCATCGTTCATTCAAACCAGTTTACTTAATCAGCTGCCTTCGTCAGCTCGTCCTCTCCCTCCTTTCATACAAAGTAAGGTAAAAAAACCTTTGTTTAATATAAAGACAAAATGGAGTAAATTATATAGTAAGTACACCACAAACCACCATGAGCTGTCTGAAAGGGAATTCTTTAGGAAGAACTGATTTTTTTAATCCTCCGCCCCCCCCCCCCTTTACCTTGGAAGATATTTCCAGTATAATTTTGCATGCACTTTTGCAAATAAACCTTCGTATTTTTTTTTCTGTCTGAATTTCCAAAAGCAAAAGTGAATGGGAGTTGCTAGTCATAATAGCCAGGATGATAGGACAACCCCACAGGTGATTATACAAATGAAACCATCACTGCCATTGATTCTAGAATTGAAAGATAATACAAAGATGTCAAAAAGGGTTCTCTCTTTTACATCAGAAATCTCTCCAGAAATGTCAACCACTGCAAACTTCCTGGTCAGGTGTCATATGAAGATATTTCTCAAAGTATCCCAAGTCAAAATATTTTTTATTTTTTTTCTCCCCCAGGTCCAGTAAAAAGTTTCTCCAAATTTGTCTTTTTATAAAAATAGATGCTTTTTAAACCCACATCAAAGAGGTTCTTAGCTCTTTGGCAAGGTACTGCTTTTTAAGACATATTTTTGTGTGTTTTTCTCCATTAACTTTACAATAAGCAATATTATGCAGCCAACCAATAACTAACTAACTCATATTACAATAAACATAATACTAACGTTTTTTTTTTTTTTAATTTAATTTTTTTTTTTTTTAAACGGAATAATCAAAAATAAAATAATTTGTTAACCACTTAAGACGCAGAAAGCACCAAGGCAAATCAAGACACAGAAAAAAAAATACAAAAAATAAAAATATTACTACACAAAGCCTTACAAAAACTTCCTGTTTTTTTTTTTTTTACAGCAGATGTGCAACAAAACAAAAAAAACAACCCTTTAGTAACATTTTAAAAGGTCCAGCTTTAAAGACAGGCGTGAAAACCTGCAGTATTTTTTTTTTCTCTTGGTTTTACCGCAAAGTATTTTAAGACGTTTCAAAGCCTAGCAATGAAGGAAAAGAAAGAAAACACACTTTTGGACGCTAAGTATAGTTTCCCTTCGTAACACTGATTTACAAAGATGTTTTTTTACTAATGTAGAAAGTTTTACGGTCGGTAGGTTTCCATTTTAGGGTTTTTTCCATTTTCTGTAGAGTTTTCTATAAACAATCCGAGATGGAGATTAGGCTTTGTGCGTTTTGTTGGTTTTGAACGAGACTTGCAGAACTCTGTCCCCAAGGCGGTATCCGTTCAAGCTGGCGATGGCCATGGCTGCCTCGTCGTAGTTAGTCATGGTGACAAATCCGAACCCTTTGCACTTGTTTGTGTTGAAGTCCCGGATGACCTTGACGTTTGTGACGGCGCCAAACGGCCCAAACATCTGCCACAGAATGCTTTCGTCTGCATCCGGAGCCAGGTTATAGACGAAGATGCACCAGCCGGTGCCCGCGTGCCCTGGGATGTTGATGCCAGCCAGGCTGGTCACCCCATCGATGGCCATGGGGGAGAACCGGCTGTAAAAAACAAAAACACAAAGACAAGCATGGGTCAGTACAAAACCCAGACAGCAGACGAGCATCATTGAAGGTGGTGACAGTAATATTTGTCATGAAATACAGTACTGCATTTCAGTGACTTTTCATTGAACTCATTAAATAGCTTTTAGGTTTATATAACTGCACAAAAACTAAGATGTTCACTTGACACAATCGCTTGCAACTTCATGTTTATGACCACATTTAAGGTTGAGCCAAAACATACCTCATTTAGGGGATGACCATTTTGGTCAATTTTGCTGCTGACAAAACTGACCCTCATTAAACCAGTCAACAGTAAACATGAAGTGACCAACAGAAAATACTAATCAGAGACCTGTATATAAATGACACGATGCTTAATGTTTCCCGACCCAAGGAGGAAGGCAGGTGACAAGCTTAGGCCCCAAAATAAGCATATAGAAACGCAAATGAGCTTATTTCAGGACAGATTTTGTTGAGCATGAAAACCTCTCGCTTCGCCCTCTCTGATACTACGCGTGTATACATGGACTGGACATTTTTTCCACACAAACAGCTTAATAGAAACCAGCAACAATAGCAAGCCTATCGGTCTTAGTTAAAAGGCTATATAGCCTAGTAATAAACATGTCAAAATGCAACTTAGAGGAAGACCACGTTCTAAAAACAACACGAGTAATTCCACGTGACATGAAAATCTCAGTTAGAAATATTAGAGGAATCTAATACCAACAACTACGACGGGTTGCTAATACGACCAGGATTGTGCCTCTGGCTTCTGGACAATGAAAGAACGTTGATCTGAAAACCGAACAGGAGAGAAATGCCGGTTAAATGGCATAATAAAACAATAATAATAATAATTGCCTCCACGTTTCTGTGGATGGACTTTCACTAGGCTACTTATCTAAAGTAAAGTAAAAACGTTGAGGTTTCAAAACAATTACGACGCCTCAAGCTCCCAGTGCGAAGCGGTCAAGCAGTAGGTGATACGCTGAGAGTCCAACGGTAGGCAGGAAGGATATGGTCGCAACCCTATTCAGTCGAACGGGAGGCGTGGCTTAATTACAAGTTGAGACTGAAAAATAATAAAATGGCTCCTTTAAAAAAAATAATAAATCATGGCCATCAAAGTTAACACTCGATTGCATCTAGAAATGGTTATTTGTTGTGTAATGACTGGGCTGACCAATGAATGGCCATACAAAAGCAGACTTCACTGCAGTAGTCTACAGACCTTTTGAAGATCTACTCTGGCGCAGTCTGACAGTTGGTAGACTATTCCTCTACTAGAACTAGTCTGTCTGACAGTTGGTAGACTATTCCTCTACTATAACTAGTCTGTCTGACAGTTGGTAGACTATTCCTCTACTATAACTAGTCTGTCTGACAGTTGGTAGACTATTCCTCTACTAGAACTAGTCTGTCTGACAGTTGGTAGACTATTCCTCTACTAGAACTAGTCTGTCTGACAGTTGGTAGACTATTCCTCTACTATAACTAGTCTGTCTGACAGTTGGTAGACTATTCCTCTACTATAACTAGTCTGTCTGACAGTTGGTAGACTATTCCTCTACTATAACTAGTCTGTCTGACAGTTGGTAGACTATTCCTCTACTAGAACTAGTCTGTCTGACAGTTGGTAGACTATTCCTCTACTATAACTAGTCTCTGTCTGACAGTTGGTAGACTATTCCTCTCCTCTAACTAGTCTGTTTGACAGTTGGTAGACTATTCCTCTACTATAACTAGTCTCTGTCTGACAGTTGGTAGACTATTCCTCTACTAGAACTAGTCTGTCTGACAGTTGGTAGACTATTCCTCTACTATAACTAGTCTCTGTCTGACAGTTGGTAGACTATTCCTCTACTATAACTAGTCTCTGTCTGACAGTTGGTAGACTATTCCTCTACTATAACTAGTCTGTCTGACAGTTGGTAGACTATTCCTCTACTAGAACTAGTCTGTCTGACAGTTGGTAGACTATTCCTCTACTAGAACTAGTCTGTCTGACAGTTGGTAGACTATTCCTCTACTAGAACTAGTCTGTCTGACAGTTGGTAGACTATTCCTCTACTAGAACTAGTCTGTCTGACAGTTGGTAGACTATTCCTCTACTATAACTAGTCTCTGTCTGACAGTTGGTAGACTATTCCTCTACTAGAACTAGTCTGTCTGACAGTTGGTAGACTATTCCTCTACTATAACTAGTCTGTCTGACAGTTGGTAGACTATTCCTCTACTATAACTAGTCTCTGTCTGACAGTTGGTAGACTATTCCTCTACTAGAACTAGTCTGTCTGACAGTTGGTAGACTATTCCTCTACTAGAACTAGTCTCTGTCTGACAGTTGGTAGACTATTCCTCTACTATAACTAGTCTGTCTGACAGTTGGTAGACTATTCCTCTACTAGAACTAGTCTGTCTGATAGTTGGTAGACTATTCCTCTACTATAACTAGTCTGTCTGACAGTTGGTAGACTATTCCTCTACTAGAACTAGTCTGTCTGACAGTTGGTAGACTATTCCTCTACTATAACTAGTCTGTCTGACAGTTGGTAGACTATTCCTCTACTATAACTAGTCTGTCTGACAGTTGGTAGACTATTCCTCTACTAGAACTAGTCTGTCTGACAGTTGGTAGACTATTCCTCTACTATAACTAGTCTCTGTCTGACAGTTGGCAGACTATTCCTCTACTATAACTAGTCTGTCTGACAGTTGGTAGACTATTCCTCTACTATAACTAGTCTCTGTCTGACAGTTGGTAGACTATTCCTCTACTATAACTAGTCTCTGTCTGACAGTTGGTAGACTATTCCTCTCCTAAACTCAAAGAAAATAAACTTCCCTTTTTCAGGACCCCGTCTTTCAAAGATCATTCGTAAAAATCCAAATAACTTCACAGATCTTCATTGTAAAGGGTTTAAACACTGTTTCCCATGCTTGTTCAATGAACCATAAACAATTAATGAACATGCACCTGTGGAACGGTCATTAAGACACTAACAGCTTACAGACGGTAGGCAATTAAGCTCACAGTTATGAACACTTAGGACACTAGAGGCCTTACTACTGACTCTGAAAAACACCAACAGAAAGATGCCCTGCTCATCTGCGTGAACGTGCCTTAGGCATGCTGCAAGGAGGCATGAGGACTGCAGATGTGGCCAGGGCAATAAATTGCAATGTCTGTACTGTGAGACACCCAAGACAGCAGTACAGGGAGACAGGACAGACAGCTGATCGTCCTCGCAGTGGCAGGCCACATGTATCACCTGCACAGGATCGGTACATCCGAACATTACACCTGCGGGACAGATACAGGATGGCAACAACAACTGTCCAAGTTACACCAGGAACACACAATCCCTCCATCAGTGCTCAGACTGTCCGCAATAGGCTGAGAGGCTGGACTGAGGGCTTATAGGCCTGTTGTAAGGCAGGTCCTCACCAGACATCACCGGCAACCGGGCACAAACCCACCGTAGCTGGACCAGACAGGATTGGCAAACGGAGCTCTTCTCTGACGAGTCGTGGGTTTGTCTCACCAGGGGTGATGGTCAGATTTGCGTTCATAGTCGAAGGAATGAGCGTTACACCGTGGCTTGTACTCTGAAGCAGGATCGATTTGGAGGAGGGTGGTCCGTCATGGTGTGTCACAGCATCATCGGACTGAGCTTGTTGTCATTGCAGGCAATCTCAACGCTGTGCGTTACAGGGAAGACATCCTCCTCCCTCATGTGGTACCCTTCCTGCAGGCTCATCCTGACATGACCCACCAGCCATACTGCTCGTTCTGTGTGTGATTTCCTGCAAGACAGGAATGTCAGTGTTCTGCCATGGCCAGTGAAGAGTCCAGATCTCAATCACATTGAGCATGTCTGGGACGTGTTGGATCAGAGGGTGAGGGCTAGGGCCATTCCCCCCAGAAATGTCAGTGAACTTGCAGGTGCCTTGGTGGAAGTGTGGGGTAACATCTCACAGCGAAAACTGGCAGATCTGATGCAGTCCATGAGGAGGAGATGCACTGCAGTACTTAATGCAGCTGGTGGCCACACCAGTTACTGACTGTTACTTTTGATTTGGACCCCCACTTTGTTCAGGGACACATTATTCAATTTCTGTTACTCACATGTCTGTGGAACTTTGAGTTTCTCTCAGTTGTTGAATCTTATGTTCATACAAAAATGTACGTTAAGTTTGCTGAAAATAAACACAGTTGACAGTGAGAGGATTTATTTGTATTTTTTTTGCTGAGTTTATAACTAGGCTCTGTACGCGGTCTGACAGGTAATAATCCTCTCAAATTAGGCTCTGTATGCTGTGCGCGTGATAGATAAAAATGCATGACGATTAGCAAAAATACACACATCAATTTAACTTCACTAAATTGTGCATATTAACCCAAAAGCAAATGTATTTTCGGTGACTAACCGATTAAACCACCATAACCCTACTTTCTCATTGCCACTTGACCACCTTAAGGGGGGAGAAGAAAAAAAATGGGATACTTCCAAAATAGCACAGTGGAAGAATTTCATGAAAAACCAGGAAGGAAATCCCACCATAAGAAATTAGATTTCAGGTTACAAAGACAATAATGAAGTCCCCTGAAATCTCAGCTCGTAGGTAATCGTGGTTTTGCAGTTTGAGAGAGAGAGAGAGAGAAAAAAAAAGCAAAGTGCACAGGAGAGCATGAATTATTTCCGCAGTTGTCAGATGAGATGAGCTGCTTCAGTTGTCCTCTCTGGGAACATGCATCATGACAGGTGTGCTCAGAGCATCACGGAACCAAGACACCAGCCCACGAGCAGTAAGAAATCACAAGTCTACCAGTGAAGGAAAGGAGAGCCTTCAGAAGGATTGAACTTCAATCAGACTTCGGGAAGAAAGGGGGGGGTGAAATGAAGCGGAAACAAAATGCCAGATTGGAGTCAAGTTCCTGAGAGGCGGCTGACACAGCCGTCTCGGTTGTTTAAAAACGGGACACGATTGTCAATAATGGATCAAGGTAAGAGCGCGAGAGGTAGAGCGCGCGCAAGAGAGAAAGGCGGAGTGAGAGCGAGAGAGAAAGGCGGAGTTGGAGAGGCAGAAAGAGTGCCCGGGCTTATAGGATCAGGTAGGCACTCACTGTCTGACATGTGACCCTTCACTGGCATCTCTCCTGCCAGCGTGAATCACCCTCAGAACCCAGCGGCGTGTTCACCCCTGACCGGCTCTCCTTCACACACACACACGATACGCGGGTTGACCCGCAGTTCCCACGGTGATATCCGTGGGGCGGGTCGAATCGCGAAAAAAAAATAAAAAATTGAAAAAAATCACGTTCTTGTGCAATTTCTATCTATAGGCTACATTGACGTTTTTCTTTTCATTAGTGAAGTCTATCTGGTATTAGTGAGTGAGTCTGAGCTTTAGAGAATAACTGTACATGGGGCCCAGTAACCTACACACCAAATACTTTTGGGGAGGAAGAAAAGGTCCATGTTCATCCACAGAGGTAAAAAAAAAAAAAAAGAAGGACAACGTCAACATTTAATTCAATAAGAGAAAGCCTGTGGAATGGAAAGTTGAAAAGGAGAGAGGCTCAGAACAGTATAGTGATTATTTTTAGGCTATCTGCCATTAAGCTTTAGGGCCTACCTTTACGCAAACCTAACAGCCAATTGCAAAAAAATGCTGTTGGGAACGAGCAGAAAAAGTTAACGTTGATCCACTGATGCAATGTTAGAGTTTAATCCAATAGGAGGAAGGCTGTGGAATGGAGATTTGAAAAGGAGGGAGGCTCAGAACAGTAATGTTTGGGAAGGATTTTAAGGGGTAAAAAGAGGATTGGTGGCGATGCCTATTTTTATGCGTGATGATTGTGAGGCGCTATACGAATTTAACAATCAAGATGGGGGACTTCAAATAGGCCTACGGCACCTTAAGGGAACTGTAGCCTACTGTTCAGATGGGTTAAAATGGAAACTGAAATCTGGACACTGACTGAAGGTTGACAACCTCTCACATAGTCCTTATTAACTCCTGCGGAATTAAGCATTTTACGCCAAATGTTTTGACTCGGGAACAGGAGTGTGAACATTTTTAATGTTTAGTTCATAAACATCTGTGTTGACGTGGAACTTTTATCGGCATCATAAAAGCTGATTGAAAAATACTAAAAACACATAAAATATGTATCCAAGCCGAACTGAAATCTTATCAGAAACATGTTGGGACGTTTTCAAAGCTTTCCATGACCTTACAACCGGTCAAACTGATGTCATTTTGGACATTTTGCACCAACATTTTTTTTTTTGTTGCATTTTCTCCCCGGTCCCTAAACATCTTTGTTCCGCGAAAGAAGCAGAGATCACAGAACTTTACAGATGTGAACTAGATTGAAGCATTCATTCTATCATTCTGGTGAGCAAGGGTTTATTTAGTCTTGCAGGGCAACATAATGACAAAAGAGAAGCTGCATGTATATCTAAATTATAGACAAGTTGACTAACAAATGGCTTTCCAAAATAAAATTACTGGAAGTTATACGCAGAAACATATCTAAAAATCAGGCCAATAAAATCCTGCATCCCCCTGTCAAAATCATACCACCATCAGACTGTAGCCTACAGAACATGTTCTATATTAGAGGGTTAGGGGTCGGGTGCAGCCCTCGGATTGTCACATCTAGTCGGGTGGTTGAGGAACAAACAGCTGACCCACACTCCACTAACACACACACACACACACACACACACACACACACAACCCCCCCAAAGCCCTCACTGGGTTTTCACAAAATGCCAGAATATTTGACCGACAACCTCAAAAATTCTAGTCAGTATGGGGTTCAGGGAACAGCTGAACACAGGTCATGGAAAATGATCTAGGCCTCACCTCGAATGGAAAACACCCAATGTGTCCCAAAGAATTTCCTAATGCAAAACTGCAACAGTAGTAATAGATGAATTACCTCTTGACTCCATATGCCATGTTTAGCAGATTGTCCAACCTGAAATGAAAGTGGAGTTAAGTTGAAGCAAATACTACACAGTCTCGCAGAACATTGATGAAGATCAACACATTCATGCAAAGAGAGACCCAATGAGCATGTTGTTGTTTTCAGAGATCGTCTCTCATAATTGACTGGCTAACGCGAGCTAAGCAATTTAACTCGCTGGGAATCCCCAGGGAAATTACATCCAAATGGCCTTGTTTACATTGTGTGGTATAGATGCACTAATGTTGATGTGAAAAGGACATGCCATTATATGGTTTAACAAGAATAATGAAAATACAAAGCCGTTGTGCACTACAAAAGTGTAACACATTAAATTAAAATAAAACATTTAAAAGGGCAATTTTTTTTAAATCAGTCACTAGGGAAGATAAGTATTGTTAAAAGTCCCAGTGCAGTCAAATGTGATTTTCCTGTGTTTTATATACACAATTCCACACTATGAAGGATGGAATTATATTGTGGAAATTATCATAATGTCATTTTAGTGTTTGAAAAGACCACCTGGATTCTCTGCCCGTTTTGGTGGGACGGAGTTTTGGCTTTGCATAGTGACCACCAATCACCATGCAGTAAATGAGCTAAATGACCAATAAGAGAGTTCCAAACCTCGACCAATAACAACAAATGTTATCTTTTGTCATGCCCACTCAGTCCTAGCTAAAGGCTTTTTTTTATATCACTTTAATTGAAAACAAAAATTACAGTAAAGTACTTAAATAATTCCCCAGAAGTGGTTTGATAGATTATTATTTATTTTTTTAAAGGCTGCATTGTCCCTTAAAATAAATATTCAGCTTTCATGATAGTTAGAATACACTACATTTCTTATACCAAGACTGCCAAAAATGTGCATTTGGACAGCTCAATGAGAAGTCACTCAGCAGCAATAGGAAGGGTGGCAATACAAAACATTAGCTAATTAGGTTTTGTTGTTGCCTCTTTTCCTTGAGGTGGGGTGGGGGGGGGGGGGCGGTGTTTCAAATAGTTAAGCGTTTTAATGACCAGAATACTAAAATCCCTCAGACCCACATTCAACAATATTAGATATTTGCAACAAGGAGGAGCACAAAGTAAAACTGTGAATAGCGTAATTATTTTTGAATAACTCTGGGATGTTTTGATAGTAAGTAAAAACAGAACGTTACAGCGTCATGTAGTCTAAAGTATTTCAATGTAAAGTGAGACAATTCAAATTAGGATTTTTTAAAATGTTTTCCCCCTGAGGAATAAATGGATTTCATGTCATTGTAGGTAGGCTATGACTTGGCTCTAATCATAAACGCAGTAGGTTTTTGGTATACCCCTTTACCTGAAGCGCCTGCGGTGGTAGGTGGGTTTGCTTTTGGTATACCCCTTTACCTGACGCGCTGTGCCTGCTATGGTAGGTGGGTTTGTTTTTGGTATACCCCTTTACCTGACGCGCTGTGCCTGCGGTGGTAGGTGGGTTTGTTTTTGGTATACCCCTTTTACCTGAAGCGCTGTGCCTGCTGTGCGAGGGGTCCGGGGTACCTTCGATTGGGCGACTGGTACAGCTGGGAGAGCAGAGCCTGGCTCGTCTTCTGGCTGGGGTTGTTGGCGAACTTCACGGTGATGGGCTCTGTGGCGCCCGGTGGCTTCTGGCCATTCAGGCCCTTGATGGCTTCTTCTGCTTCGATTCGCCGGTCAAACCGGATAAAACCCACCCCTCTGGAGACACCTGGGAAACACAAACATCATGTTTAGACAAGTGGCAATATTGTGGTGCTCTCTGACTTGGTTAGCTACACGTCATATTAGTAAGTAAGCCTAGTATGAGCCAGAAATGTGGAAAAAGTGAGACAACTTGACGTACAAGTACACCGCCTGGACAGGACACGAGTGAAGACGCTAGTTGCCAGGACCGTGAATAAGAAACACTGCTAGTTTATTGCAAGGCAATGTCAATATACTTGGGGGGGGGGGGGGGGAAGAAGAAAAGAAAGCTTTATAACAGATATTTGTGATCGACCTGGGTCATCAAAACATCAAGCCTACAACTGCTATTAGAAAATGTAGTTATTTTTCAAAACTCAGCGCAACAAATCCCATAAGGCAACGATATCGTTTAGTCAATAAGCTAACTGATTGAACCCATCCGCAGAAGCATGAATAAGATTCCTTCTCCAAAACCCACTGTTGGCACACATCCTTACAACAACAGAAAAATTATAATTGTATTGGCAACAAAATTACATTTGGAAGCCTTGTCCCTAACCCTTGACTGAATATTATACATCGCTACAGCAGAGAGGTTCTGTTTATTAGTATTTCATAAGGAGCGTACAGATTCCATTTCCACATGGCAGTTTGGAAACAGAGGCGATTTTAACATTTATATGATTTCAAGCCATGAAACGGGCATTACAGCTACACCTTCAGGGGCAATACGGAGGGAGAGCGAGGGGCAGAGAGCGAGGGGCAGGGAGCGAGGGGAGGGCAGGGAGCGAGGGGAGGGCAGGGAGCGAGGGGAGGGCAGGGAGCGAGGGGAGGGGCAGGGGCAGAGAGCGAGGGGATGGTAGAGAGCGAGGGGAGGGCAGGGAGCGAGGGGAGGGGCAGGGGCAGAGAGCGAGGGGATGGTAGAGAGCGAGGGCAGGGCAGAGAGCGAGGGCAGAGAGCGAGGGCAGAGGGGGAAGGGCAGAGAGCGAGGGGAGGGGTAGAGAGCGAGGGGAGGGCAGGGCAGAGAGCGAGGGTAGAGAGCGAGGGGAGGGCAGGGCAGAGAGCGAGGGCAGAGGGGGAAGGGCAGGGGCAGAGAGCGAGGGGAGGGGCAGGGGCAGAGAGCGAGGGGAGGGGCAGGGGCAGAGAGCGAGGGGAGGGGCAGGGGCAGAGAGCGAGGGGAGGGGCAGGGGCAGAGAGCGAGGGGAGGGGCAGGGGCAGAGAGCGAGGGGAGGGGCAGGGGCAGAGAGCGAGGGGAGGGGCAGGGGCAGAGAGCGAGGGGAGGGGCAGGGGCAGAGAGCGAGGGTAGAAGGAAGTTGTAGAGATAGAGGGAAGACGTACATACTATTAAATTACTACACTTCAATCTTTCTACTCTACAATCAATTTCATATTTTATCCAGCTATGTACATTAATGAAAGGCTGCAGCAGTACAATGGAATGTTGGGACCCAGTGGTTCCTCAGATTCATTCCTGAGGCCTGGCTGGGAGGGAGGGGGGTACTGGGACAAAACACAAAGAGAGAGCGAGTGGGGGCTTCCTACTCACCGGTCACTTGGTCCACCAGAATGCGTGAGGTAATGATTCGTCCATACTGAGAGAAGAGCTGCTCTAGTTCTTTCTGAGTCATGGTTTTTGGTAAGCCACTGACGTACAAATTTGCATCTCTAATGGAGGCCGAGCTTGGACGAGCGTAGGACACCTAGAGCGGGAGCAATTACAAGAGACTGGCTAAGTGTCCTCTTCAATACACCAACCACAGACTGGTGTATTGAAGAGGACACTAACCAATGACAGTTCACAGTGAAGAATACCACTAGTGCCCTTACAGAAACGGTGACGACAGTCTTGAGACACTACCAGCAGTGGAGAAACACGAGAACCCCCCCGTGTTTATGTCTAACGAGTGCAGGGAAAATCAAAAGCATTGAATTCAATGATAAACATTCAGTGCCCTGAATAAATTGTTCTTTATTTGAAAAAATAATAATAATAATCTACATCTGACACAATTATGGGGAAATTCATATTCACAAGTCTCAATCTCCATGCCGGTTTCTGGAATGTTCCAAACCCAAGGGAACAGAACCAGGGTGGGAGTGACATCAAGTGTTTTCTGCACTGATGAAAACATTTCCGGTTCCAGGCCTAGTCTGGTTCCAGGCCTAGTCTGGTTCCAGGCCTAGTCTGGTTCCAGGCCTAGTCTGGTTCCAGGCCTAGTCTGGTTCCAGGCCTAGTCTGGTTCCAGGCCTAGTCTGGTTCCAGGCCTTTTTGTAAACAGTAGGCTTGTTTAATATAAAAAAAGTATCGTAGGAGAATATTAATATTAAGTGGGCTTTTTCGTGAGGTTGTATTAGGGCACGATTATTCAAATATCCAAAAGGGATGTTAGTATTTGATCACTTGATTGAGTTTATTTGTTAGACCCATTTAACAAAAAAAAAACAGATTCAATTGTATTATCCTTGTGACATCGTCTGTCACGCACATATTACACCACAATAGTGTATTGAAAGCAGGTGGTTCCCCGAGTTGATTAAGCAATTAACATCCCATAATGCTTAGTCACTTATTAAAATGCTCTGTGGGCCATTATTTTGACTACCATGGGTATGCCCCCATAGGATGACAAAGCCCCCATCCACAGGGCACGAGTGTTCTCTGAATGGTTTCCATGAGCATGAAAACCCATGTAAACCACATGACCGTCTCAGTCACCAGATCTCAAACCAATTGAACATGTATGGGAGTTTCTGGAGCGACGCCCGAGACAGCGTTTTCCAACTTGGTTGTGTATGTTAGGGGTGAAGCCTCACATAGGGACCCTCTGGTCCAGAATCCGAAGGGATGTAGAACCTAGGGGGGGGGGGGGGGCAGGGAGAATCCGAAGGGGCGTAGAACCTGGGGGGGGGGGGGCAGGGAGAATCCGAAGGGGCGTAGGACCTAGGGGGGCAGGGAGAATCTGAAGGGGCGCCTGAAGAATAGAGTTCCAGACAGTTGTAGAATATATGTCAACTTGCGGCTGTTCTGGTGGCCCAAACGCCCAATTAAAAAAATGAAAAAGACAGCATGTTGGGGGTTTCCTTATTTACGGCGGTTACCTGTACCATGACATTTGACATGCTTACTTTAATAAAAACAAGTTGACCATCATAGGTGTTAGTGCGATGCACTAACTTCAAAATAGCAATTATTGGCTCGTACTCTTCCATCCAAGTTCTTCTGTACACAACCTGTAGGTGTGTTTCGCCTGAACACTGGGACCAAAACTACCTGCTCCGGGTTAGCCAGAAGAATGTGTGTGTGTGTGTGTGTGTGTGAGATAGTTTTTTTTAAACACACCCATGCAATAGAAAACACAAGGATACCAGATAGTCCACTAGACATGAATATCAATAGAATACACACCTCAAGTCACCTCATTATCTGAGGATACCAATCCCCTTCTACGCAGGGCACGTACGCACAGAGTGAGAGTTTAAGCGTGGGGACAGTGTTGAGCAGTGTGGGTTGCTGCCTCGTGGCTGCCCACAAGGTCTGTGTGATCTGGACAGTTTACCACGGCCCTATTTCATTAGGCGTCAAACCTGCTAAAACGGTCCTCTACCAAAAACAGCTTCGCAATCTGGCCCGATGGATTTGATCAATAAAAAAGTCACTCACTCCAATTGAACTCCAAATAGGAATCCCCCCCCCCCCCCCATCCTCACATTTGATGCCAATACAAAGTACCTTCTACTGGCTCATGTTTTTTGCACTTCTGAAAGAGCAGCTGGAGAATTGTGTGCAATACATCTCTATATCTCTCTCACACTTTCAGTGTATGTGGACAACGCTTCCAAATAGTGGATTCTGCTTTTTCTGCCACGCCCCGTTACTGACCGATGTATAGAACCGAGCACAGCCACGCAATCTCCACAGACAAACACTGGCAGTAGAATGGGCCTTACTGAAGAGCTCAGTGACTTTCAATGTGGCACCGTCATTAGGATGCCACCTTTCCATAGAAGCAAGTCCCGCAGCAAATGTTCCCAACATCTATTGGAAAGCCTTCCCAGCAGAGTAGAGGCTGTTATTGCAGCAAGGGGGGGGGGAACAACAACTCCATATTAATGCCAGTGTGCTAATTTCAGAGTAGGGACAAGTATTCAAAATAATTTCACCATTCAAATAATAAAAATATGGATATCGAGATAGCATCAAGTTTACGAACCATTCATTGAGGACTTTCTGCGCAGCCTGGGCAACTCGGGAGAGAAGGTGCAGAGGGAGATGAGCAGGGGCTGGCATGTGACATGGGGCATAGGAGAGATACAGTAGCTACAGCCAGGCTAGCTCAATACTTGTAGCTGCCATAGGTGGTCTATGAACTGACCTGTAAGAGGCCGTCTTTAGCGCTACGTTAGCTAGCCAGCTAGGCTAACTGGAGGAAGTGTTTTACTTTGCTACACCCCTCATCTGCTACAACAACGCCATTCAGATTAAAACATGCTCCCCTGTTGGTTACTTGTTGTAGCCTACTCCTAATTTAGCTAACTTACCTCCGCTCATTTATTTAATTCTATGTTGCATCTGCGATCTCCCACTTCACGTTGCTCCACACGGAACCTCTGACTAACGCGCGCAACTAGCCTAGTGGTTAAGAGCGTTGGACGAGTAACCGGAAGGTTGCAAGATCGAATCCCCGAGCCGACAAGGTAAAAAAAATCTGTTGTTCAGAGGGCTGTCATTGAAAATAAGAATCTGTTAATGGACCTGCCTTGTTAAATAAAGGCTATTTACTTAACGTCCCTTTGTATATTTTAATAAAATGTGCCCATTCCTATTTAAGAGGTTTGGAGGGGGGGGGGGGGGGGGTTAGAGACGCAGAACACGTTTTCACAAGCAGCCATTTTCTCCCTCTCTTGGATCAGGCCAGTGTATGTACCGTGGTAAATCACATCCAATAAAAATCAGCCCCAGCGTTCACAGGTCCTGACGCACTGCATGAAGCAAATGAGTTTCTCCAGCACATCAATACCGGCTCTGCCACACGAATACCAATAAGAGAGCCACCTCCCTGTACCGGCATCATACACAGGCGCTCGGGCACACTACAGCAGCACATGCAACCATAGAAACAGCTCTGCTCTACATATTACAGGCTCCCTCTCCTTGCTTCACAATGACTCTACTTAATACCAAACAGGAAGTTAGAACATTTGGACAGTGCACAATTACCGTGCAATGGTTCTTTTTTGCAACTGGATACTAAGCGTATGGAAATGGCTTAGAATAACAGAATAGAACAGAGTAACATAATAGAACATTGTTATATTCTAAAGTAACATAATAGAACATTAGAATATAACAGAGTAACATAATAGAACATTAGAATATAACAGAACATTAGGATAACAGAATAGAACAATAAGAATTAAGTTACCAGGTTAAAATTCCATCATAGTGGACAATTGGATGAAGAATCCCATGTGATACTTGAGGGATCGGTGGGTGTTTGCTTACCTTAATGGTTTTGGTCTGTAGTCTCAGGCCATTTAATGTGTTAATGGCTTTCTCTGCATCTTTCGGGTCCACGTAATTCACAAATCCATAACCTAGGCTCTGCCCTGCAATCAGAAAACAAAACCAATTAGAATTACTAAAGTTAAAACTGTGGGCAGGTCAGGTCTGTCTTTTATTTAACTAGGCAAGTCAGTTAAGAACAAAATTGTTATTTACAATGACGGCCTACCGGGGAAAAGTGGGTTAACTGCCTTGTTCAGAATGACAGATTTTTACCTTGTCAGCTAGGGGATTTAGATCCAGCAACCTTTCGGTTACTGTGCCAACGCTCTAACCACCAGGCCTACCTGCCACTCCACCCACACACACACACACCAATGCATAAAGACTGGAACTGTTGTACATCTATCTACTTTAAAAAGAGCCTATGATGAACTTGAAGCCTCAAAATGGTTCTGAGCTTAAAGTCACAAAAAAAAACCCCACCAGATTCCCAACTTTGAATACCACAGATTTAGAAGGTGTTTGGAAGTCAGAGTCTGTTGAACAGAGGAAAACAGGTCCTGGAGGCCTCATTTCTCTTCATGTTCTGTTTGAACTGGCTGGTGATTTAGAGTCTCCCATGGCCCAGTGTATTTAGCTTAAACCGTATGCTGCTCGTGCTAACTACCTCAGATGTTGGGTAAATCACGAGACCTCCCTCCCCCTTCTAGCTTACAGCCCCGCACGTCCCTCCCCCTTCTAGCCCCGCACGTCCCTCCCCCTTCTAGCCCCGCACGTCCCTCCCCCTTCTAGCCCCGCACGTCCCTCCCCCTTCTAGCCCCGCACGTCCCTCCCCCTTCTAGCCCCGCACGTCCCTCCCCCTTCTAGCCCCGCACGTCCCTCCCCCTTCTAGCCCCGCACGTCCCTCCCCCTTCTAGCCCCGCACGTCCCTCCCCCTTCTAGCCCGCAACCCTGTACGTCCCTCCCCCTTCTAGCTTACAACCCTGTACGTCCCTCCCCCTTCTAGCTTACAACCCTGTACCTTGAATATCTACAATAGAGGACATCCCATGTCTTTCAATAACAATGGATTCAACCACAGGATATTCTTAAAAAAAATGAATCCACATGCCAACTGGCAACATTTGAAACAGCTATTAAGGGCTAGGCTCAGAATCTTGGCCCATCTTGACAAAAGGTCGTGAAGTCACCAATTGCCGGAAGATTCCTCTGCTTCGAAGTGAGTCATCTGACACAGACGAGCGCCGAGGTTCAACGTGTTCCCCCTCTATCATACATTTCCAAAATCTACAATAGATTTGACACCCACTCCTTATGGGCACACTGTCAATTCAATTTCCTCCACCCACTCCATTTAGTCTGCAATTCCACCGGTGGTCAAGTTCACAAGCAACTTCAAAATATATGAATAAATATAGATATTAATAAATTAAGATATGGAAACCTAATATGAGATTAGATTGAAATATTGGGAGGGAATTTTCATAATCCCATGGTAGCACCCACAAATGACCCTTTAAACTAAATGCACAAAATGTACACCTTCAATGTGGGATGCAGATTCAACAAAAAGGGTGACTTTCTACCGGCCTCTCTTCAGTCTGTCATTTTACATGCTATATAAAAGAAGGAAAAAAAAAGATCCACTCCCATTCTGGCTCAAATGTGGGCCATCACCGTGAGTCAGTGCTTGCACGGGGTTCCTCAACTGCTATAACGAACAGTTGATAAACTCAAATTCACCTTGCATAAAAAATTTTTAAAAAAAATCGGGGAACGCTATAGCCAGGAGAAACACAGTGAGCCTTTGAAATGAGCTGGTGAGATGACGCTTCCATTTGAGCCTGGAGGGGGGGAAACAAATCCTGACTGGATTCTGCCGTGTTGAGAAAACGACAGAGCTTCCTATGGATAGTCCTTTCCTATGGATAATCCCTTTGTTCTGATTAGGCAGATGTTTGAGGAGCCCATACTCTAAATTGGTTCCCCAGACATTGCAGGCAATCCGTTAAAAAAGAAAACATGGAGATTAACCTGTATGTCCTCTAGTGCAATCTCTCAGGATGTCTGGTGATTACTCAACAATCTGGAGGTAGCTAGCACGAGACACTTCCTGTTGTTCACACTCGTCTGAAGATTTAAAAATAATAATAATAATTTAAATCCATACCCAACTTGCCAACAGCTAAAAGCTTACCAACGCAGGCAATCACACTTAGTCCAAACCATTATAACAGTCCTTAGCCACCTCATAGTTACATTGTTTAAAAGACATTTGTGACAGATTAACAATTCAGACGTATTCCACACATGTTCCACTAATAAATCTTGTCTGTCAAAAGTAACACACCACTCAAGACTGATCCGTTTGTTTTAGAAGACGACCAAGAGAATAAAAGAAAAGGGGCTTCAATGTAAATAGCGTAATTTAAGATTATTAGAGCCGGGGACAATGCCAGTATTGCAATTTGTTTCATGGCAACAACAAAAAAAAATTGCTAAATTTGTATAAATAGTGTGATTATAGCTTGGATGACAATGTTTCCGACATTAGGTCCGATTTCCTAAAGAAGTTAAAACCACACTGCGTTTTAGTTCCTTGCCACAACAAGAATGTGTATTGCGTCGCTAGTATCGTCCCGATCCCCCCCCTATCCATTATGCATTCATACGGTTTCCATACGCATCTCTCATGGGAGAAAAGGCCTATTGCAGACATCATCCCGCGTGACAGTCTAAATAGTATAGCCGGTATACATGCAAATGCATCACTTTTTCAAAATGGAACAAGCAGAATATGGCACGAAGCACAGTAATTTCACAGGTTGTTAGCCTCGCTGCGTATTGTGTATAATTATGGAGAGTGGCTTTCCCCCCCCCCCCAGAGAGAAATGGGTATCCCTCATTAGAGACAGAGCACAGTGTAGTACCGGGCATGCAGGGACATGGATGCATTTAGCTCAAAACACAGAGAATTATATTTTTAGACCCTGAACACACCATTATGGAGATGGAGTTACGGAGAAGCACAGGAGCCTACCAGGAGAGCGTCTTTCTTTTGAAAAGCTTCTCAGCTATATGTATGTAAGCATGGTAAAATATTCAACACCATTCATATTTTAGAAGGGAGAGGGTTGTTCGTGTACAGGTTAAGGCCTATTTAATGAAGACGGGCTACACCAGGAATAGATCAACGTCATTGACAGTCACCTACGGCTCTATTTCAAATGGGACTAGTGTTACTAGAGATGTTGGTTGTGTAATTCTTAACCGTGCAGGTGCCTGATTCATAAGGACGATTGACACAGGATTCCTTTTTCCAAACTACTCCATGTAAAAAACAATATATATACACACTTTTTTTTACTTCTCTCATTCAATTGATTCATGAGCTGGAGACTTTATTCTAGGTATGAATATCGTCAACAACCTGTCTAGACAACGTACGGCTACAGTAATAACTCGTGCTACGCTTCCAAATGTATAGGTGTCCCCATAATATTTTGAGGCGGTGTGATCATTATTTTAGCGAGTTACAGTAGACGCGCCCCCCCCCCCTCCTAATGAAGACACACACCACCACTCCCCCCCCCCCCCCCGCTCGTGAGATGCTGAACAGCTCACTTGAGATGCGTTATTAGGAAGTGAACTTGCCGTTTCCAAAAAGTTTACCTCAGTGGGGAAACCTGGGATTTTTATTGCCATTTAATTAAAACTGATGGATTTGGAGACGTTTACTTTCTGTTCATTGGCATAAAACTCGCTGTGAAACTTGATAAAATAATGTAGGTAATTCATATGAACTATATGCACAGCACTTTATCAAAATCAGTTGTTTTCTTGCTCAAACTGCATTTGTCAAAGGAACGTCTGGTAAAACACAGGCCTGTTGCACGGGGCTAGTATTATCAGAGGACCTTGGCGTTTGCCAAAATAAATCAATAAAACCACTCGCCCGCCATATCAAAAAATAACCGAAAAGGCAGGTACACACACACACGGGGCTAAATTTTACAAACTTATGAACGTTTGCTCAAATATATGTTGCACGGAGCAAATTTGTTGTGCTGGGCGAGAACTTGAAAGTTGTAAAAACGCCAACTTCCAGCGCTCATTTACTGTGAACACGGAGGCTGTACCCGTTTTTAATGTTAGTAGCCTGTTTGGCCACTGTTAAAACTACGGCTATATTAAAAATGTAGGCCTACCATCAAAAACAAAATGGAGAAAAAGCATGCCATTACATTTTACCAGCTGTTCTGTCAGTCAGCATACAGACTATTGGCTAATACATTGACCACCACATTGGCTATGTAGAATCCATGACAACAACAAAAAAAAAAAAATGTACCTTCCATGAGACTTTTGAAAAAAACATGCACCCGTTTATCCACTTGTCCTTCATACACAGTGAATTTTTGTACATTTTTACCCCCTTTTCCTCCCCAATTTCGTAGTAATTACTATCTTGTCTCATCGCTACAACTCCCATACGGGCTCGGGAGAGACGAAGGTCGAAAGCCACGCGTCCTCCGAAACACAACCCAACCAAGCCACACTGCTTGCAGTGCCCTAGACCACTGCGACACCCGGGAGGCTTGTGACTGAATGTTTGACGCAAGAAACCTCTAACAAATAAAGACGCATAATTCCCATAATATTATTACAGAAGACGAATTATACTACCCTCTTCCTATTGGCTAATTCAAGTCATTAAACTACAACACCCCTTTAAGACAAATAAACAAAAAGCTCGCTTTTTAAATACGTATAGAAATGCACACATTTTGTGCTCTTGTAGGAAGCAATCGGACCCCAATAAAATAACTGGGCAAATAACTCACTAACTAGCAAAGAATATGAACTAAATCTTCACACGTGGCTACAGTACATGCAGGGGGGGGGGGGGGGGTCTTATGATCTTCAGAGTCTACCAACGGTATAAGGCAACGCACTGTACTGAGGCACAGTAAATGTTTCAGGTTCAAACGCAAATGAAAACAGATAGAATTCTCGCTATAGCTACAGACTCACTACCAAGTCCCTGTGTGAGAGTTATAACCAGCTGTGATGTCTAGGTAACCTTAATACACTGAGCAGTCACGGTCCATCAACGTCGGCCTCATCTGGGGTCTCAAACTCTTTCCATGGAAGGTCTAGTGTCTAGCTGTTTTTTTTTTACCTTCAATTAAGACCTAGACAACCAGGTGAGGGGAGTTCCTAACTAATCATTGACCTTAATTCAATCAATCAAGTACAAGGGAGGATCAAAAACAGGCAGACACTCTTCCCTCAGTGGAATGAGTTCTGACACGCGATCTACAGTCATGTCCGAGACGTCATGTCAATGTGTGCTTAATGCCTTTTGCTTGAGCTCTGCAGCGTTTCCCCTTCCTTCACACAGCCACGGATCTAAAAAAAAATTGTGATATTCAGATTTCCACCTAGAAAAGCCATTCAAACAAATACAGGTGTATTGCAGTGAAAAATGTCACCTCAGGTAAACATTTCTGGACAAAAAAAAAATCCTGTGAAATGTTAAGCCTAGGAAGTAGTCGTTTTCCATTAAAAACGAAAACTAATGTTTCATGTCCAGATACCCAAAGGGTTGTCCAGAAGCCCCCCCCCCCCTTTGCCATTGCTTGTGACAGAATGGATGACAGGAGCAAGCCATCTTAAAAAGAACAAGTTAAACCAGTGATATTTAACCTTTTTTTTTATTTTTTTTATTTTAAAATCAGTCCTTTCTCGAGTAAGTCAATCTCTGGTTTACTGCTGGGTAAGTTTCATAATGGCTTTCACTTAGAGATGTCATCTAATTATAACATTTTGCTCAGAGACTTATCGCCTCACTAAATATAATCTTTAAAAAGCAAGATCCACGCTTTAATTGGGGATAAAAAGCACAACGTTCCATAATTCATAACACTGGAGAATAAAATGGTATCACGTTAGCGAGGGGGGGGGGGGGGGGGGGGAATGTATGCAATAGAGACAAATGCCCATGACATCATCCACCCATAAACCACCACATGGCTGTTGTCTCAACTGATAAACAACCCCCCCCCCCCCAAAAAAAAATTAACATTTACAACTTTGAAAGAAAACAATTGAGCACCTGTTAACAATTCACCATAGCATCTCCCACCTGCAGCACACGCTCCAGCAGGTATATCTCTCTAGTCACCCCCAAAACCAATTCTTTCTTTGGCCGCCTCTCTTTCCAGTTCTCTGCTGCCAATGACTGGAACGAACTACAAAAATCTCTGAAACTGGAAACACTTATCTCCCTCACTAGCTTTAAGCACCAACTGTCAGAGCAGCTCACAGATTACTGCACCTGTACATAGCCCACCTATAATTTAGCCCTATCAACTACCTCTTTCCCAACTGTATTTAATTTATTTATTTATTTAGCTCCTTTGCACCCCATTATTTTTATTTCTACTTTGCACATTCTTCCATTGCAAAACTACCATTCCAGTGTTTACTTGCTATATTGTATTTACTTCGCCACCATGGCCTTTTTTGCCTTTACCTCCCTTATCTCACCTCATTTGCTCACATCGTATATAGACTTGTTTATACTGTATTATTGACTGTATGTTTGTTTTACTCCATGTGTAACTCTGTGTCGTTGTATCTGTCGAACTGCTTTGCTTTATCTTGGCCAGGTCGCAATTGTAAATGAGAACTTGTTCTCAACTTGCCTACCTGGTTAAATAAAGGTAAAATAAAATAAAAAAATAACAATTCAATGGCATCTGCATACCTTACCTGTTATTTTGTCTCGAACTAATTTACAGGACTCAATTTCCCCGATGCTCCCAAACAAACTCTTGAGCTCTTCTTGGGTCATGTTCTGAGGCAGGTAGTTTACTATCAAGTTAGTTTTACTGTCCTCCATGCTCCCCGACTCGACCGGAGATGAGCAGTTGTTTGAGATTGTTGAGGGGCCGTTGCTCGTGTTGTTGCAAGTGGGCCCATTGGACAGCTGTGTTTCCATGGCTGCAATTACCTGCTAAAAAAGAGACAGAAAAATAGAAAAAACTACTTCAAAAACATTAATTACTTCTACATACAGTCAAGGTTTATCTCTTTTATTTGAAAATACAAATTCGTTAATATCAAAAAAGTGTAATTAAAACTTGGAAAGCATTTTAAATTATAAAATGCATTTACCTCTAGGGTAGGGGGCAGCATTTGGAATTTTGGATGAAAAGCATGCCCAAATTAAATGACCTGCTACTCGGGCCCAGATGATACGATATGCATATAACTGGTAGATTTGGATAGAAAACACTCTAAAGTTTCCAAAACTGTTAAAATAGTGTCTGTGAGTATAACAGAACTGATTTAGCAGGTCGAAAACCTGGAGAAAAATACATTCAGGAAGTTTGTTTGTTTTTGTTTTGTAGTTTTCTATTCAATGCCATAGGACTCAATTTGCAGTTCCTATGCCTTCCACTAGACCACTTCTTATAAATGAGGGAGTAAGACCAGTCTGAACGAGTGGACCTTAACGTGCCGCAGAGTTTTTTTCAGGTGCATGTGCATTTCTTGTTTACCTTTTATATTGATGACGTTATTGTCCGGTTGAAATATTATAGATAATTTAGGCTTAAAAAAAAACAACCTGAGTGAGGGTTGAATATAAACATCGTTTGACATTTTTGTCTGCCTGTTTTGACTGAGTTTGAGCCTGTGGATTACTGAAGAAAACACACTAACAAAACTGAGGTTTTTGGATATATAGAGACTTCATTGAACAAAAGGAAGATTTGAGTAAATGAATGTCTTCTGATTAACACCATATGAAGATCAAAGGCAAGGGGTTAATTTTCTCTCTATTTCTGAGTTTTGTAACCCTTCTGCTTGGCTGGTTACCGTTTGTAATAATTTGTCAACCTGGGCTATGTTCTGGGCTAGGTATGCTTTTCGCCAAAAAGCAATTTATAAATATGACACTGTGGTTGGTTTAACAAGAAGTTCATCTTTAAACCTATGTAAAACATGTTTGGTTTTCTGAATGTTTATAATGAGCATTTCTGTATTTAATTTGACGCTCTGCAACCTCACTGGATGTCGGCCAGATGGGACGCTAGCATCCCACATACCCTAGAGAGGTTAACCCCAGTATTTGAAAACTGTAAAATACAAATTTTGGTAAACTTTCACAAATAACCCTTAAAATACTCAAATAAAAACACTTGTATATTTAAATGCGCACAGTTATACAATTAAAAAGTTATATTAAATACCAGATACTCAAATACACATGTATTTGAAGCAGGCTAATGTTAATAAATCCAACAGCAAGCTGACAAATTGGATAGTTAAAAAGGATGTTCTTCACATGGAGGATTGCATTCAAACTGAAGCCATATCACACTTATAGCCTCACTTTTGGGAAGAGTAAAGTTGGACCTGAACTATAAAAATCAACAGAATACAATTACATGAACACCAATTTATAAAAAGGCTATTGAACACTATGCTAGTTATCACAGAGTACTCAAGGTTATTACTATTAGGCCTAAATAACTTAAAACCTGAAAACACATCCCTCCCAGATCCGTGTGTTACAGGCATAGGCTATTGTATCCCCATTATATAATTCGGTGGCTGGGGTTCCAGAATATGTGGAACTAAAGACTGTTTTTTTTGTATATCCTGCACAAAGTAGGGGAGTGGATCAGAAATTTGATCACCATTTGCAACACATTTTCACAGAGTTGATATGGCTATTGATCATGGCCTGTGGAATGCTGTCCAACTCTTCAATGGCTGTGTGAAGTTGCTGGATATCGGCGGAAACTGGAAAACGCTGTCGTACACGTCGATCCAGAGCATCCCAAACATGCTCAATGGGTTACATTTAGCTCACTGGAGAACAGGGACATTGTCAGCTTCCAGGAAGTGTGTACAGATCCTTGCGACATGGGGGCCGTGAATCATCATGCTGAAACATGAGGTGATGGTGGCAGATGAAGGTCATGACAATGGGCCTCAAGATCTCGTCACGGTACCTTTTTGCGCAAAACATTTGAGAGAAATAAGTTTTGTGCATCTGGAAAATTTCTGGGCTCTTATTTCAGCTCATGAAACCAACACTTTACATGTGGCATTTATATTTTGTTCTCATCACAAACACAAAAGTTTGGCGTCACTTAGAAATGTCCTTGTTTCCGAAAGAAATGCCCTTATGTTCCATTAAAATAACATCAAATTGATCAGAAATACAGTGTAGATATTGTTCATGTTGTAAATGACTATTGTAGCTGGAAACGGCTGATTTTTTAAAATTGAATATGTACATAGGCGTACAGAGGCCCATTATCAGCAACCATCACTCGTGTGTTCCAATTGCATGTTGTGTTAGCTAATCCAAGTTTAACATTTCAAAAAGGCTAATTGAGAATTAGAAAACCCTTTTGCAATTATGCTAGCACAGCTGAAAACTGTTGTGCTAATTAAAGAAGCAATAACACTGGCCTTCTTCAGACTAGTTGAGTATCTGGAGCATCAGCATTGTGGGTTCAATTGCAGGCTCAAAATGACCAGAAACAAAGAACTTTCTTCTGAAACTCAGTCTATTCTTGTTCTGAGAAATGAAAGCTATTCCATGTGAGAAATTGCCAAGAAACTAAAGATCATACAACGCTGTGTACTACTCCCTTCACAAAATAGTGCAAACTGGCGCTAACATGAGTGGGAGGTCCCGATGCACAACTGAGCAAGAGGACAAGTGCATTAGAGTGTCTAGTTTGAGAAACAGACGCCTCACAAGTCCTCAACTGGCAGCTTCATTAAATAGTATCCGCAAAACACCAGTCTCAACGTCAAAAGTGAAGAGGCAGCTCCGGGATGCTGGCCTCAGTTATGCACCGGGGCCTCCCACTCCTCTTTCTACTCTGGTTAGAGCCAGTTTGCGCTGTTCTGTGGAGGGAGTAGTACACAGCGTTGTACGAGATCTTCGGTTTCCTCCAAAAACAAGGACATTGCTAAGTGACACTTTTTAACGGTAGTCATTTTTTGTATTTATTTCTGAACCGCTGAAAAAAAAAACCTGGTGGTGATTTGAATGAACAATCATATCTATCTATCTATCTATATGATTGTTGAGGTAGGCATAGGGTACATCATGTAGATCAAATGGGTTGAGGGTTCAGAAGGAGGGCGAGAGCAAAGCATAGTGAAACTTGAATGTGTAAAATAACACGCGCAAAAGGTGATTTGGATCCTTAGTTCTGAGAAGTAAGTTTCCAGAAGGGCGAAAACTATTTGTACCCTCTGCCCAGGGCCTATATACATTTCACTTCTAAGACTATAGCAGAGGTTATAGTCTTAGCAGCAATGTGTAATTTCCCTTCGTGTAACAGGGATGGGACCTTAAAAGGACCATGAAAAGTGCAATGTGTTACTGTAATCAAGTTATCAACTTCCTGGTTCCATAATTACCAGTTAAATTGGCCCTTGGTCAAGACTTGTCAGAAATAAATAAATTCCGTCCATTTTAACTAACCCATCCTTCAAAACGGCATCGCAAATATGAGAGAGGTGCATTGACTGCCTTTGAATAAGTGTTAAGTGGAGAAGTGTTAAGGGAAACCAAAATGGCTGCTGCAGGCTGCGGTCCTTTCCTCTTAAGAGGCCAATAAGAGAAACTCATCATTGTCAAGCGGATATCAAGCTGGCAGAAAAAAAACACTGATCAACTGAATGTGGATCAAATATCGCTATTGAGATATCCAAAACAAAACTTGGGTGAACTGTTAGAATCATAGCAATGAAACAAGTATATGATTGGAATAGTGTTTCCCAGGGGACCCTAGTGACATTTGAACACTGAAAATTCTCCTCCCGTTCCTGTCCGATTCAGAACATGTGGTAGCACAAATATGCAGATCTAGGTATACCACCACTGTATTAGAGCTAAAGTTTTCTAACCAGAATTGCATATGTGCAGCTTGCTAAGACTAACTAGCATTTTGCTGATAGCAATTTGGAAACGAACAGTAATCTGCCGGAGAACTGGCACCTGTGCCTGCCTGATTGAGTGACAGGGAAAGGGGGATACCTAGTCAATTGTACAACTGAATGCCTTCAACTGAAATTTGTCGTCCGCATTTTGCCCAACCTCTGAATCAGAGAGGTGCCGATGGGCTGCTTTTCTACATTGGCAGTAGAATGGCCTCACTGAAGAGCTCAGTGACTTAATGTCGCACCGTCATAGGATTCCACCTTCCCAACAAGTCAGTGTCAGGTTTCTGCCCTGCTAGAGCTGCCACGGTCTACCGTAAGTGTTATTGTGAAGTGGAAACGTCTAGGACAGGGCTGCCCAACCCTCTTCCTGGAGATCTACAGTCCTGAGGGTTTTCAGTCAACCATAATTTAGCATATCTGATTCAGCTAGTTAAGGTCTTGTTGAGCAGCTACATTAGTAGAATCAAGGTGTGTTAAATTAGGGTTGGACTGAAAACCCACAGGACAGTAGATCTCCAGGAAGGTGGTTGAGGAGCCCTGATCTAGGAGCAAAAACGGTTTGGCCAGGAAGTGGTAAGCCACACAAGTTCTCAGAATGGGACCGCAAAGTGCTGAAGCATGTAAAAACAGTCTGTCCTTGGTTGTAACACCCACTACCGAGTCCCAAACTTCCTCTGGAAGCAACATTAGCACAAGGACTGTTCGTCGGGAGCTTAATGAAATGGGTTTCCGTGGCCGAGCAACTGCACACAAGCCTAAGATCACCATGCTAAGCATTGGCTGGAGTGGTGTAAAGCTTGCCGCCATTTAACAGTGGAAATGCGTACTCTGGAGTGATGAATCACACTGCACCATCAGACACCGACAGACAAATCTGGGATGCCGGAAGAACTCTACCTGCCCCAATACATAGTGCCAAATGTAAAGTTTGGTGGAGGAGGAATAATGGTCTGGGCTTGTTTTTCCATGGTTCGGGCTACGCCCCTTAGTTCCAGTGAAGGGAAATCCTAACGACAGCATAAAAAGACGTTAGATGATTCTGTGCTTCAAAATTTGTGGTAACAGTTAGGGAAGGCCTTTTCCTGTTTCAGCATGACAAAACCAGGTCCATACAGAAATTTAAATTAACTAAAATGATTTTACCTTTAACTAGGCAAGTCAGTTAAGAACAAATTCTTATCTACAATGACGGCCTACTGGGGAACAGTGGGTTAACTGCCTTGTTCAGGCGCAGAACGACAGATTTTAATCTTGTCAGCTCGGGGATTCATTTACTGGCCCAACACTAACCACTACTCTACTTGCCGCCCCAAAAGTGACATACTAGATGGTTTGTCGAGATCGGTGTGGAAGAACTTGACTGGCCTGCAGAGCCCTGACCTCAACCCCATGGAACACCACTGGGATGAATTGGAAAGCAGACTGCGAGCCATGCCTAATCTCCCAAAATCAGTGCCCGACCTCTAATTCTTGTGGGTATATGGAAGCAAGTCCCCGCAGCAGTATTCCAACATCTAGTGGAAAACCTACTCAGAAGAGTGGAGGCTGTTACAGCAGCAACGTGGGGGGACTAACTCCATATTAATGCTCATGATTTTGGAATGAGATGTTCAACGAGCAAGTGTCCACATACTTTTGGTCATGTAGAGATGGATATATAGATACACGCACACCAAGAATAAACGCAACATGTAAAGTGTTGGTCCCATGTTTTATTAGCTGAAAGACCCTATAAAATTGTTCCATACACACAAAAAGATTATTTCTCTCAAATTTTGTGCATAAATGTGTGTTTGCATCCTTGTTAGTGAGCATTTCTCTTTTGCCAAGATAAACCATCCACCTGATATGCCACACATATCAAGAAGCTGATTAAACAGCATGATCATTGCACTGGTGCACCCTGTGCTGGAGACAAAAGGTCACTAAAATGTGCAGTGGTCTCACAACACAATTTCACAGATGTCTCAAGTTAAGAGAGCAATCGGTACAATTGGCATGCGGACTACAGGAATGGCTCCCAGAGCTGTTAGATGATCATTTCATGTTCATGTCTCAACCATAAGCTGCCTCCAACGTTGTTTGAGGATTTGGCAGTACGTACAACTAAAAACACACAATCACGTTTAACCAAGCCAGCCCAGGATATCCACATCTGGCTTCACCTGTTGGATCGTCTGATTGGCTGGGCCTGGTGTCCCAGTGGCTGCACCCATGCACAGTTGTGAAATCCATAGATTAGGGCTTATTGAAATTTAAAATTGACAAATTTATGTATATGAAGTATAACTTGAAATTGTTGCATTTATATTTTTTGTTCAGTATGTATGCATACAAACACTGCATATGGAAAGTTCAGACCCCTTGACTTTTTCAACATCGTTAGGTTACAGCCTTATTTTAAAAACAGATTAAATAGTTTTCCCCTCAATCTACACAAACAATAATGACACACCAAACACAGGCTAAGAATTTTTTGCAAATTTCTATACATTTAAAAAAACATTTTTTTTAAATGAAATACTCAGTACTTTGTTGAAGCACCTTTTGCAGCCTTGAGTCTTACCAGGTATGACGCTACAAACTTGGTATACCTGTATTTGGGGAGTTTCTCCCATTCTTCTCTGCAGATTCTCTCAAACACTGCCAGGTTGGATGAGGAGCATCGCTGCACAGCTATTTTTCAGGTCTCAAGAGACGTTTGGTCAGGTTCAAATCCGGCCTCTGGCTGGGCCACTCAGGGACATTCAGAGACTACCCACTCCTGTGTTGTCTTGGCTGGGTGCTTAGGGTCGTTGTGAACCTTCGCCCCGTCGGTGGTCCAGAGCACCCTGGAGCAGGTTTTCAAAGAACTCTGTACTTTGCACCGTTCATCTTTCCCTTTATCCTGACAAGTCTCCCAGTCCCTGCAGCTGAAAACCATCCCCACAGCATGATGCTGCCACCAAGCTTCACAGTAGGGATGGTTTTGGCCAGGTGATGTGCGGTGCCTGGTTTCTTCCAGATGTGACACTTGGCAGTCAGGCCAATTAGTTCCAACTTGGTTTCATCAGACCAGAGAATCTTGTTTCTCATGGTCCGACAGTCCTTTAGGGCTCCCGAGTGGCGCAGCGGTCTAAGGCACTGCATCTCAGGGCTAGAGGCATCACTACAGACAGCCTGGATTTGAAATAGGGTATCCCAACCGGCCGTGATTGGGAGTCCCATAGGGTGGCGCACAAGAGAGGCAGGTTAGGCAGGATGAGGTTAGGCAGGATGAGGCCGTCATTGTAAATACACATTTGTTCTTAACTGACTTGCCCAGTATATATCAGTGTTTTATTTAAGGTGCCTTTTGGCAAACTTCAAGCGGGTTGTCATGTGCTGTTTACTGAGGAGTGGCTTCCATTTGGTCACTACCATAAAGGCCTGATTAGTAGAGAGTTGCAGAGATGGTTTTCCTTCTGGAAGGTTCTCCCATCTCCACAGAAGAACTGTCAGAGAGACTATAGTTTTTTGGTCAATTCCCTGACCAAGGCCCTACTTCCCTGATTGCGCAGTTTGGCCGGCCAGCTCTAGGAAGAGTCTCGGTGGTTCCAAAATTCCATTTAAGAATTGAGGCCACTGTGTTCTTGGGAACCTTCAAATGCTGCAGACATTTTTTGGTACCCTTCCCCAGATCTGTACTGCGACACAATCCTGTCTGAGCTCTACGGAAAATTCCTTTTGGCTTGGTTTTTGCGCTGACATGCACTGTCAACTGTGGGACCTTCCAAATCATGTCCAAACAATTGAATTTACCACAGGTGGACTCAAAGTTGTAGAAAAATCAAGGTTGATCAAAGAAAACAGGATGCATCAGAGCTCAATTTCAAGTCTCATAGCAAAGGGTCTTTAATACTTATGTAAATAAAAGGTGTTTATTTTTCATAAAAATGTGCAAAAACTTTAAAAACCTGTTCTCTTTGTCATTATGGGTTAGTGTGTGGATTGAAGGGAAAAAAATATTTAATCCATTTTAGAATAAGGTTGTAACGTAAGAATGCACTGTGTGTATACATACAGTTGAAGTCAGAGGTTTACATAAACGAGTTAAGTGTTTCAACCAATCCACAAATTTCTGGTTAACAAACTATAAGTTTTGGCAAGTTGGTTAGGACATTACTTTGTGCATGACAATTTTTCCCAAAAATGTTAAGACAGATTATTTCACTGTATCACAATTACAGTGGGTCAGAAGTTCATACATTAAGTTGACTGTGCCTTTTAAACAGCTTGGGAAAATTCCAGAAAAGTATGTCATGGCTTTAGAAGCTTCTGATAGGCTAATTGACATAATTTGAGTCAATTGGAGGTGTACCTGGATGTATTTCAAGACCTACCTTTAAACTTAGTGCCTTTTTTGCTAGGTTGCGTTAGTCAGCGCTAGTTGGCTTGACATCATGGGAAAGATTAAAAAATATCAGCCAAGACCTCAGAAAAATAATTGTAGACCTCCACAAGGCTGGTTCATCCTTGGGAGCCATTTCCAAACGCCTGAAGGAACCACGTTCATCTGTACAAACAATAATATGCAAGTATAAACACCATGGGACCACGCAGCCGTCATAACGCTCAAGGAGACGCGTTCTGTCTCCTAGAGATGAATAACAGCCAAGGACCGTGTGAAGATGTAGGCCTTGAAATACATCCAGAGGTACACCTTCAATTGACTCAAATTATGTCAATTAGCCTATCAGAAGCCATGACATTTTCTGGAATTTTCCAAGCTGTTTAAAAAAGGCACAGTCAACACAATGTATGTAAACTTCTGACCCACTGGAATTGTGATAGTGAATTTTAAAAAATAATTAAAAAACATTTTTAAATTAAAAATAAAATAGGTCTGTAAACAATTGTTGGGAAAATGTCCTAACCAACTTGCCAAAACTATAGTTTATTAACCAGAAATTTGTGGAGTGGTTGAAAAACTATTTTTAATGACTCCAAACTAAATTGTATGTGAACTTCCGTTTTCTGATAGAAATGGGGCATTATTTGACAAAAAATTGCAAGGGTGCCAATATTTTTGGCCACGACCGTATATATAGTAATGATTGGGGGGGAAATGTAATTATAATTTTAAAAAGGGGGGCATACCACAATATTATTTTGGCCGAAATATCGCTACTTTGACTCCAAGGATTTATCAATTTTTTGCTAGGTTGCGTTAGTCAGCGCTAGTTGGCAGTAACTTCGCCAAAACTCAGGTATTTTTCATCCTGTAGCTTGTTCTCCATCTTTGTAAATAGTGAGCCATCATTTTCCTCAGCATTTATTTCCATGACTGATCAAAATCACATTTTCTTATTCTCACACGTCTCTGCAGCAGACCTAGTGAGCAATATGTTTGGAACATCAAATCGCAATATTGAATCACAATACATAAAGAAATCGCATAATATATCCTATCGCCACCTAAGTATCGTGACGTCCCTGGCAATCCCCAGCCCTAACGGACCGTGAAAATCAGTAGGTCATCTCCATCATTCAAGTCAGTGTTGTGAATACAAATACAGTTGCTAGACTACAACCGTGAAAATACTGGGACTACAAAAACAAAAATGTGCAAGGGGACCTTCTACAAAAAAACTACATCTCCCAAAAGTATTTCAAATGCTATACTGCTTTAAGTGCATACATTAACAGTCATTATCAAAGTGACAGTTTTAGACCATACCAAAGGGACAGACTACCACAAGTTTCTCGTAACCAAAGTGGAAAAAGCAACCGTAAATTAGCCTAATATTGAACACAAAAGACATTTCTGGCAAAATTGGTGAGAGCTAGTCAGTCCTTGGTATGGCCTTGACACGATGAGCATTTAAAAATTTGGCCCAAATGAATTGAAGATGAAGTGCAACCAACCCCAGTCCAAGGCTCTGCCGCCCACGAACCACTTCTAAGCAGAGAAGCCACGTCGCACAGTCTGACTGCCATGTTAGTTTGGAGTTGCCGTCTGCAAATATGGGACACAAGAAGCACTGCATGTTAGATTCAACGGAACAAAAGCAAGTCGGGGGGGTGGGGGATCACTTCATTGTTGGGAGAGGGTAGGTCATAATAAGTAAGTCATCTTTAGGAAGGAGCAGAAATGAAAACGGGAGGAAATATCTGTAGGGAGTTGAAAGAAAAAAAAAGAAATCAGGCCACGCAAAACAGGAACAACAAGCATGAGTAATGATAATTAGTTGAATGGATGGGCTGCGTCAGAGTAAAAACCCATAGAGTTGCACAGTACAGCTTACATCTGAAGCTCGCCCGATATAGAGCCACTGCTTTTTATTATGTTGACAGTCACTAACCAATGATCAAGTAGCTCACAAAGCACTTAAAAGCACCTCCCCCCCAATCTGATGTCAATTCAAAATGACATTTTGCTTGATCACATGAGACACATTGGGCTACAGTCAGGTCTTTATAACCCTAAGCCAGGTTATAACCACAACAAGTCAGGTAAATCCAAGCCTTGCGATCTAGAAGAAAAATAAACGCACACCTATTTAGGCGAGGTGCTGGCTAGCGGAGTAGAAAACTTAATAAAAGAGCCGCACACTCTAGGAGCTCAGATGCAAAAAATGTAATTAGCAACGTATCGACAGCCAAGCTGTCTTCATCAGGGTAGACAAGGCTGTCCAAGCCTTGCTACATCAAAATCACTAATAATCAAAGTGGATACGTTTCGCCACAGTCGAAGTCTGAGGAAGGTCCAGTTCAACCACAACAAAGCATGACAGATCTCCCTCTGGAGACTATGGTATTACAAATATATATATATATATATTTTTTTTAAAGCTGTAGTCAAATGGAAACATCACCTAGTTAAAAAATAAAATAAAAAATCTTTAACTGCTATAAATGTAACCAGAAAACAAAGCTAAGCATGACTTGGAAAAAGGAAACCTCTCAAAGCAGTGGAAGTGTTAAATCACTGACCCCCCCAAAAAAATAGAGGCAACCATTTCAAAGGCTGTTACAGTTCATAGAATTTATTTTTTTTTTAAATAAAAAAATTCTCATTGGTCAATTAAAATATATTAATTAGGCCCCAAGCTATGGGGATGTCACATGACTGGGAATACAGATATATATCGGTTGGTCAGATACCTTAAAAAGGTAGGGGTCAGGTGGATCAGAAAACCAGCCAGTATCTAGTGTGACCATATCTAATGCAGCGTCACACTTCCGTCACATAGAGTTGATCAGGCTGTTTATTGTGTCCTGTGGAATGTTGTCCCCCTCCTCAATGGCGGTGCGAATTTTGCTGGATATTGGAGGGAACTGGAAAACTCCGTCGTGGGAGTTGATCCAGAACATCCAAAACATGCTCAATGGGTGTATGAGTATGCAAGCCATGGAAGAACTGACATTTTCAGCCTCCCGGGAATGTTGTACAGAGCAGTGCGACCTTGGCCCGTGCTTCACCATGCTGAAACATAAGGTGATGGCGGCAGATTCAGGATCTCAAGGTATCTTTGTGCATTCAAATTGCCATTGATAAAATGCAATTGTGTTCATTGTCTAGCTTATGCATGCCCCATACCATAACCCCACCATGGGGCATTTTTTTTCCCACAATGTCGACATCAGCAAACTGCTCGCACACACGATGCCATACACGTGGTATGTGATTGTGAGGCCGGTTGAAGGTACTGCCAAATTCTCTAAAACGACATTGGAGGCGGCTTATGGTAGAGAAATTAACATTCAACAGTGGACATGCTTGTAGTCAGCATGCCAATTGCACGCGCCCTCAACTTGAGACATCTGTGGCATTGCGTTGTAAGAAAACTGCACATTTTAGTGCCCTTTTATTGTCCCGAGGACAAGGTCCCCCCCTGTGTATTGATGATGCCGTTTAAGCAGATTCTTGATATGCCACAGCTGTCAGGTGGATGGATTATCTTGGCAGCGATAAACAAATGTCAAATTTTGGGGGGGGGGAGAAATAAGCTTCTCGTTCGTCTGGAACATTTCTGGGATCTTTTATTTCTGCTCATGAAACCAAAACACATTACATGTTGCGTTTATAATTTTTGCTCAATGTACATGTATCAAGCGCTACTCAGTTTAGTGCAAACATGCAATCAGCACACATGGGCTCTTATCGTGAAGTCACTACCTTTGCGACTAATAAAACCAATGCAGAAACACAGTCAAAAATCGTAATATGGTACAGTTATGTCTGAGCCCTGATGACCAGCACGCTCTAATTTACACTTACATTTCAATATGATGTTTAGGATAATGACAAGTCAATTAATGTATGCATTTCTTTAAAATATGAACACAAGACTAAGCCCCTGTGTCGCATTTTAAAAATCAATATTTTATCGGTAGGAACAGGACTGTTTGAGCTCTTGAAGTCACAACTGCAAAATGGTTCGATACTCAGGGTAGTTTAATAGACACGAGAATCTGCAGCCCACTCAAATACATGCACAAAAGTGCAATCCAGAAGCAATGTTGCCACTGGCAACAGACCGACATCGAACTATGAAAAGACAGCTTGCTTTGAATTGTTTGAAACAAATACACTTTAAAATCAATGGTTTATCGTCTCCCCATGAACTCCAATAGTCACTTATGTTTACTTAGCCGGACAAAGCTGAAAAGAATAAAACACCTTCAGTTTTACCCATGACTCTTAGCGCTGTACATCATAACCCACATGATGTACCTTAACACATCTCAATTGAAACTAACCTTTCTGTATTTACCCATTGGCTACAAGTGTTCGAGGAAGATTACATATTACTGAATTTAGATGAGACAAAACCAAGCTAGCGTGTTTTCTTGTTAGATAACTATAGTTGAACAACAGGTTGAAGGTTAAGTTGTTAGACGGCAGCATTTCTAATGAATATTTAGAGTATTATCACAATGCATGTTTCCCCTAGATTTACGTTTCAGGCAGTCAAAAAAAAAGCCAAAGCCAGCAACCAGGACAGTCAACCTAAAACCAACAGAGTATGCCAAACTTCTACAGTGAGGCAACATCAACAGGCTTTTAGGTAGTAATGTCCCCTCTACCAAGGTCAATGCTGTCAACTAAACTAGGGCTCTACAGCTGACCGCACAGAATTACACAGCTCTTTACAACAGTAGTGGCAGTCACAAGGACACCATAATGAGATCAGTTAGGCTGAACATGGCGGGACTAGAATTATTTCCAACATGGTGTGTACTCTGGCTTTTCTGCTCTTAGTCATGCTTGAACAGCCCTTCATCTGACTGGTGTGGCTTTTATCATTAAATGGATAGCCCTTCAGATGATCAAAACAATGGATTAATTTCATTTTCATCTCCAGACCAAATATCAATGTAGGGCCTACACTTCACCTCAAGGTTAATAATCCATTGAGTCGTTAGAATTTATAAAAATTAAAAATATATTTAAAAAAAAAAGTTGACTGTCAGAACTGGCTGGTTTAATGAAAAATACTTTTGGCCATGTAGTGTGTGTGTACGTGGAACATCCCATCGAACGGCTCATTACAAAATCACGGGTATAAATATGGAGTTGGTCCCCTCTTTGCTGCTATAACAGCCCCTGAAGAGTGGAGAAGGCTTTGCACTAGATTCCGGAACATCGCTGCAGGGACTTGCTTCCATTCATGAGGTCGGGCACTGATGTTGGGCGATTAGGCCTAGCCTGAGATCGGCGGTCCAACTCTTCCCAAAGCTGTTCGTTGAGGTTTCGGTCAGGGCTCTGTGCAGGCCAGTCAAATTCTTCCACACCAAATCGACAAACAATTTCTGTACGGACCACACTTTGCGCACGGGGGGGGGGGGCAATGTCATGCTGAAACAGGAAAGAGACTTACCAAAAACCATTGCCACAAAGTTGGAAGCACAGAATCGTCTATGATGTCATTGTATGCATACTGTTGCGTTAAGGTTTCCCAGTCACTGGAACTTATGGGCTCAGCTCAAACCATTATTAATCTGCCACCAAACTTTACAGTTGCCACTATGCATTGGGGCAGGTAGTGTTCTTCTTGCGTCAGCCAAACCCAGATTCCACTGTCCCAAAGTCCAATGGCAGCGAGCGTCACACCACTCCAGTCGACGCTTTGCATTGCGCATGGTGATCTTAAGTCTTGTGCTTAGTCTTCCATGCTCAGCCATGGAAACCCAATGCATGAAGCTCCCAACAAACATTTATTGCGCCGACGTTGTGTCCAGACGCAGTATGGAACTCCGTAGTGAGTGTTCCAACCGAGGACAGAATTTTTACGCGCCAAACACTTCAGCGGTCCCATTCCGTGAGCTTGTGTGGCCTACCACTTTGCAGCTGAGCCGTTGTTGCTCCTACACTTTTCTACTTCACAATAACAGCACTTATGGTCGACCAAGGACGCTCTAGCAAAGGGGGGGGGGGAGACATTTGGCAAACTGCCTTTTTGTAAAGGTGGCATCCTATGACGGTGCCACATTGAAAAAAAGTCTGAGCTCTTCACTAAGGCCATTCTACTGCCAATGTTTCTCTTCGGAGAGGGCGTGGCTGTGTGCTTGATTTTATACACCTGTCAGCAACGGGTGCGGCTGAACTAGACAAATCCACTCATTTGAAACTTCACAAGAGCTCCATCTCATCTCCTAGGTTGACAGAAAACTGCCTTCACTCTTAGCTGTAGCCTCTGCAGAGTCCAACTACAAACTCCTCCTCCACATTTACTGGATTGGTTGAACAGTGCAGAAGAGAACCTCCCCCCCTCCCTCCCCAATGTAATGGCTGGAGCGGAATCAAATACATCCACCAGTTTCCATGCGTTTGATACCATTCCATTATTATGAGCCATTCTCCTCTCGGCAGCCTCCACTGAAACCTGGCTGATTTGTTAAGAAATAAATCCCATCAATAAATGTAAAAAAAAATACATTAAGCTGAGAATACCAAGAAAATCAGGTTGTAAAGTTAGGCACCGCTACCCCCCCCCCCCCCCCCCACTCCGGTCCTCAACATCTTAACAGGCACCGTATTCACAGCAATCTAGGATCAGATTAGCCTTTTTAGATCATAAGAACCTGATCCTAGTTCAGCACTTCTGTGCAACACTGAATACAGGACCCCGACGTGTAAAACAATGCAACAGGTGAAAGGTAAAAGCCCATAATGCTTTCATACCGGTCACCCTTTTACAGGTCAGTGCGGACGAGAACGAGGGAATGAAGACCATTTACATATCAACTCGCTCTGCCCTAATAGAATGTTAACATTACGTCCCAACAAACACAAAAACAAACAAAAAAAAGCCTTGTCTCTCTAAATTGGGCCAAAACAGACAACGGTGCCACCAAACACCCAGGGAATGAAGGCCATTTACATATCAACTCACTCTCCCCTAATAGAATGTTAACATTACTTCAACAAAAACAAACAAAAAAAAGCCTAGTCTCTCCAAATTGGGCCAAAACAGACAACGGTGCCACCAAACACCCAAATGAAACACCCAAATGTTGAGGGAAGAAAGACTCGCTTTGTCACCTCCCATTCTTAGCGTCACCTTTAATTAGAAGTACAGAAGTATAAACATTGGCCATTGTCCCACTGGAGACAATGCCACAAGGCACGAATATTTCATTTAGATAAACACTTAGAAAATGGAACTTGGCAAGGCTCTGCCTCAAAATCTGTCCCAGTACAGGCTTTGTGCGTGTGCAGCCAACCAGCAGCCTCATCCCTGGCATTTGAGCATGGTGCATCTTGTCCCCCTGGAGGCCTTGCTGAGCAGTTCTTTAAAAAAAAAAAAAAATACGCAGTTTTTTGTTTGTTTTTTTAAACCAGTGTGCTAGGCTAAACCCATCCACCTCCATTTTACCTCACTGAGCAGACTCCCTTGAAAAAGACTAATTAAGATGCAGCATGCTTAGTTACTGGTTCTCTTGAATCCCACAACCCTTTTCACACAGGGGGGGGGGGGGGGGGGGGGGGGGGCTATGCACGTCATGAAAACCAACTACACCTGGCAAAGACAGTAGAGAAAGCTTAATTTAAAAAAGGGGTAAATGTGTCCGTTTAAATAAGGTGAAAAGATGTCTACTTCTGACACTCTTACTAGTCAATATTTCATGACCAGCTGCCTTTAGAACCTAAACATACTGGCTCGGTCATATTATCATACAAAGTTAGTGTTGCACTACTGAAATCTGGCTCCAGGTTACATGTCGTTTCAGTTAGTCGGATTATGTACCTCTACTCAAGCCTGGTCTTGGAGGGCCAAAGGGGGGGGGGGTGCAGGTTGTCTCATTGATTAGTGTCCAGGCTAATTAATAGGGTTCAGAAGACACTTTGCTGGGGTGTTTAAGTGGGAAAGACATTCTACTGAATGAATCATGCCAGTTAATCAATAGAGACAGTGGGACAATGGCATCCTGTGGATGCTGCAATCCCTCTGAACTTTCGATTAGCTCCAAATGGACTGCTTTCACGACGGCAAAAGTTATCCATCGCCATTTCTACCCCTTACTAAAATACACTGAACAAAACTATAAAAATGTGACCATTTCAAAATACTTCACTGAGTTACAGTACATAGAAGGAAATCAGTCAATTGAAATAAATTCCTTAATCTCCTATGGATGTCACATGGCTAACATATGCAGCCGTTGGTCACAGATGCCTTATTGTTTTTTTTTTTATTAAGTAGGGGTGTGGATCAGAAAACCAGTCAGTATCTGGTGTGACCATTTGCCTCATGCAGCGCAACACATCTCCTTCGCATAGAGTTGATCAGGCAGTTGATCGTGGAATGTTGTCTCACTCCTCTTCAACGCCAAGATGATGATATTGGAACACATTGATCCGGAGCATCCCAAACTTGCGCAAATGGGTGACATATTTTGTGAGTCTGCGGGGCACAGAAGAACTGGGACATTTTCAACTTCCAGGAATTATGTACAGATTCTTGCGACATGGGGCCGAGAATCATCACGCTGAAACATGAGGTGATGGCGGTGGCTGAATGGCACGACAATGGGCCTCAGGATATTGTCAGGGTCTCTGTACATTCAAATTGCCATTGATAAAAATGCAATTGTGTACCATTACCCCAGCATTGGGCAATCTATTCACAACATTGACATCAGCAAACCGCTCTCCCACACGAAACCATACACGTTGTCTGCCAAAATTCTCTAAAACAATGCTGGAGGCGGCTTATTTTAGAGAAATGTCTATTCAATTCTCTGGAAACATTCCTGCAGTCAACATGCCACTTGTACACTCCCTCAAAACATGAGACATCTGTGGCATTGTATGGTGTGACAAAACTGCACATTTTAGAGTGGCCTTTTGTCCCCCAGCACAAGGTGCACTAATGCAATGACTGTTTAAAAATCAGCTTCGTGATACGCCACACCTGTCAGGTGGATGCATTATCTTGGCAAAGGAGAAAAATGCTCACTAACAGGAATATGCACAACATTTGAGAGAAATTATAAATTGTGCGTGTGGAACATTTTCTGGGATCTTTAATTTCAGCTCATGAAACATGGGATCGACACATTACACGTCGAGCTTATATTTTTGTTTAGTACATACACACGTGTAGGTGGTGACTAATAACAGATATGCAGCTTTAAATTTTCCCCCTAAGAATAGACTCATTGTGCACATGATGCTTTTTTTATTTAATATGACAAAGAATTCTACCACTGCAGAATTACCAACTACAAAGAACTGCTACTAACATGAGAATCAAAAATTAAAAAAATAAAAAGGTGGCAAGATTTATTACAGCCTGTGATTAAATGCAATAAAAGCCTTTACAGAAATAACATTAGTTCCAACAAATACTTCCAGGTTAAAGTTCATTAATAAAACTTGAACTAGAGCTGCAACCCAGTGTTTTCCATTAGAGCCGGCCTTTACGTGGTCAGACTATATTTTTTTCCCCGACTTCATATTAACTTCGCTACTTCTCTTTTTAAAAGTTTAAAATTAGACGAGAGCGCTCGACAGACTAAGCTAGAATGAGCGATATGCATCTTCTCGCGATCTGTTGATAGGATAGGAAGGAGCCTGTCGAAGCAGGCGATGACAGGGAAACGCAGTCTGTCCTGCCTCCCGGGGACAATTTGTGGGTGTTGTGGTTGGTTGCAGTAAAATTTCTTTACACGGAGGAGAGGGAAAAAGCATGACCCTAGTGAATTTGCACATCCCCATGTAATGCAAGTGGTACCGATGAATCTAAACCCACTTAGCCTAAATTGTTGACACATTTTATTTTGCACGTTTCATACAGCCAGCCAGAGTTGTGGCGCAGTCTATTGTTGTCCTGAGCTGTGATTGACAAGTGAACAGCAAGTGTTGACTCTTTTTTTTTTTAAAGGTGTCCGATTGGATAGTCTCTCTCCTACGCCCCTTTCGCCGTTCAAATCCTGCAATGTGGATGGATACATAATATTATAAACTGGGCGGTTCGAGCCTCGGATGTTGATTGGCTGACAGTCTTAAGCTCCTTAAAAATGTGCATATGCTACTGGCCTAGAGGCCTAGACTTGTTGGCGATTACCTGCAAAAAAAACAATATGAAAACATTTGAAGATGGCAAATCACTGCAGGAACAGTAGGTAGTGGAGAGCCTCATTCCAAATATGACCATTACGGCCCTCACGGAATCAAGGCATTGAAACACGTTTCAAAAGTATTTCTCTTAGGGAACCAACTAAATGGATTGAAAATGAACTAAATTTGCCCAAGTGTATCATAAAAACATGAACAGAATGCATTCATGATTCGTACTTCCTGCAACTTTCTCAAGAGGCAATGAGAAACGTCGCCGTCTGCGATGCTCTCGTCTCCCTCTGTGTAGCCGTTAGCGATGACGCTAGTGAAAACAGGCTAACCTTATCAAAATGTTAACGACGAAGTAGCCTACCTGCCAGAATGACGATGATTATTTTAAAATCAATCTAGTGGGTACTTGCTTTGTAAACTCGACCATTAAATGTGCGCTACAAAACACATCGCTATACAACAACCGACCTCTCGCTAAGTGTGAATTAAAAATGTTAACTACACCCATAAATCTACATTCATCATATTTTTCCCCAGACCTTCAACATGTTCTCCTGGTTTAAACATTGTGGACAAAAAAAAAATATATTTATATATTTGGGAAAAGCCCAAGATGGAATCATGCAAAAACTGATTTTATAGAGCCCAACCTAATGATAATTTATTAAATTTAGGCTACATAAAACCATAAATATATAATAAGACCGGGGCTCTAAATAAATAAAAACGTGGCACTGATACTCCCAACAAAGTAAGGAACACCAAAGAAAGATTTATTTTTATTGATTGAGATAACTACAATTCATATCGGCCCAATAAAAGGCTACTTTTGAAGCACGCGGTGGGCTAGAAACTAATATGTAACCCTGAAAATACATTTATTTATTATAAAGAGCCATAATGTTCATACGAATACCCGTCGTTGAGATTACAAAGTCATTTGTGGACTATTAGGTTGCCACATTGTGTAAAAGCACCATTTCTTGTTGAGATGCCATTTACATAGAAAATTGTACACCGTCTCTTTAAGAACATCAAGTTCTCACTGTGCCCCCAAATGTATGGATCTACTGTTCAGGTTACCAGGTTTAGCTAGTTAGCCAATGAGATAGCACGACTGAACAAAGAGGAAACAAATGGTTAACGGCATCGAAGCATGAGTAGTTTTAGAACAGCCCACTATGTAAAAAGCAGTCCCAGTGAGCCGCTATAGGAAGTTTAAAAAAATGTTGCGCTCTGTAATACAGGTCAGATCTGTTGACCTGGTTGAACTAGAAGGAGGCCGTCTCCACTGTAGTAATGGAGCGACCAAGACGCTAAACGACTTTGCATTTGCTCGTCTCTAGGGCACTCAACACTACAGCGAATCCACATGACAATAAATCATCATCTGGGAGACTTTTTCCCATAGTCGCATAGCCCAAAATAAAAAAAAACTCCTGGTCACAAAGCAAACTATCTAGTTGCATATGCCAGGTCGCAATTGTAAATGAGAACTTGTTCTCAACTTGCCTACCTGGTTAAATAAAGGTGTTCTCAACTAGCCTACCTGGTTAAATAAAGGTAAAATAAATAAATAAATATGCGACCAAATTGGTGGCACTTTAGACCACTGCTTAAGACTGAAAACCCTTTCAATTTAAACATTAATTTAATTTTTCAAGATAAAGGTGGGCCATTTACGCAATTTGTTTTAACCTTGACTAGGGGGCAGTATTTTCATTTTTGGAGAAAAACATAGTAAACGGGATATTTTGTCAGGACAAGATGCTAGAATGTGCATATAATTGACAGCTTAGGATAGAAAACACTAAAGTTTCCAAAACTGTAAAAATATTGTCTGAGTATAACAGAACTGATGTTGCAGGCGAAACCTGGTGAAAAATCCAATCCGGAAGTGCCTCATCTTTTGAAAGCGCTGCATTCCAATGCGTCCCTATTGAGCAGTGAATTGTCTATCAACCAGATTACTTTTTCTCCGTATTCCCCAAGGTGTTTACAGCATTGTGACGTAGTTTCACGCATTTATGTTGAAGAATACCCGTAGGCGGCTACATTGCACAAGTGGTCAACAGATGGCTACCAGGGTGACTCTCGCGTAAAATACAGAGGTAGCCATTACTCCAATCGGTCCTACTGAAAAACGAATTGTCCCGATGGATATATTATCGAATAGATATTTGAAAAACACCTTGAGGATTGATTATAAACATTTGCCATGTTTCTGTCAATATTATGGAGCTAATGTGGAATATTATTCGCCGTTTTCGTGACTGCAATTTCCGGGCGATTTCTCAGCCAAACGTGAAGAACAAACGGAGCTATTTCGCCTACAAAAATAATATTTTTGGAAAAAAGGAACATTTGCTATCTAACTGGGAGTCTCGTGAGTGAAAACATCTGAAGCTCATCAAAGGTAAACGATTTAATTTGATTGCTTTTCTGATTTCCGTGACCAAGTTACCTGCTGCTAGCTGGACAAAATGCTATGCTAGGCTATCGATAAACTTACAAATGCTTGTCTAGCGTTGGCTGTAAAGCATATTTTGAAAATCTGAGATGACAGGGTGATTAACAAAATGCTAAGCTGTGTCTCAATATATTTCACTTGTGATTTTCATGAATAGGAATATTTATGTCCATTGCGTTATGCTAATTAGTGTCAGATGACAACGGTCCCGTTCACGGGATGGGGTCTCACTAGAGGTTAATAGATAACATGAACAGTGACAATTCATATATCTTGCAGTAAAAACTGTAAATAGGACTAATCAAGAAGACAGGTTTAATGTTCTCTTAGAAAATAGGTCTGATCATATATGCCTAGAGCCCTAGACGATACCCAAAACGACTAAATACACTGAATTCATACATTTAAAAAACTGTAAAAGTTGTCTTTCTACACTGTCACAAATTGTTTCTATCTGGGACGTACACGCGATAAAGTTCTCCATTTCGCTGTGTATTTCGGATGGAGAAAAAAAAACAAAAAAAATCTAACTCTGGGGGGGGCAAGCACTCATGGATCGGGGACGCCTGGCTGGCTACTCTATGTACTTGTGGAAAACCCTGGTAGCGTACGGGCCAGATAATTCCACTACACTAGGCAGTTTAGAGTTAAGAGCATGCTGTGGGAAAAGAAACCTCACCTTCCACACAAGCCACATCAAATCAAGGAATTGTTTTTAAAGAAATATGAGCAGGTACAGCAAATGCAGATTAAGGCAATTTTCTGTGAACAGAAAAAAAAAAAACTTTAATGGATTTAATATTTTCTGTTTTTCAGATTGTGAAAAACAGAGTAGCCTAAATACGTTTCTCTGGTGAGTGCTTTGCAATGACCACTGATTGACATCAGTGAGTGCATCTAGTTAAGTGTACAAATGCATTGCACAGACTTGCAGATATTAGCAGTAGGTTTCGCACTATTAGTTTACACTGTTAACGTAAGTCTACTTGGGTATGTGAGTTAAAGGGATAGTTCAGGATTTTGGCAGCGAGACCTTTTATTTACTTCCTCAGTCAGATGAACTCATGGTTAACATTTTTTCATTTGTCTGTGTGCAGTTTGAAGGAAGGTGCTAGCACAATTGCTAACTAGCGAAACCACCTAATGTCCTTCATACTGGACGCAGATACATAAAACCGTCATGCACGAGATCAGACTCTGGGGGGGGGGGGGGGGGGGGGGAGTAGATAGGCCTCATTTGCCTGAACTCAACGGCGTTCCATGTTCGAAGTATACGATATTTCTGAAAGAACGTTTCTGAAATCGATGCCGATGCGAAACAAACATCTGCTAACTAGATAGTCAGCCACCCACTTCAAAATGACGGCAAAAAAAACAGCCCCTCAGTGTTTCTCAGCTAAAATGACACTATTGATCTCTTAGGACTGCAGTTAGCACTTCATGGAAGGAGCATGCAGATGCACAGGCCGTACTAGACTACGGGAGAATCATAGTTTTGTGTTGATAAGGTCAGGGTGTTCCAAAGGGCCCTTTTCAGTGTGTGTGTGTGTGTGTGTGTGTCCTTGAACATTAATGCATAGCACTTCATCACTTACAATGAGCCCTGACATTTATTTTGTTCACGTCACAGGAGTAGCTACTCTACCACCACAAATTGGCTAAGACAACCAAGCCCCACACACACACACACACGACTCTTGCTATTACAGCACTGCAATAGTTACAGAAATGGCACCTTTTGAGAGACAGGACTAAGAAAATACAACACACACACGTAAAGTGTTGGTCCCATGTTTCATGAGCTGAAATAAAATTCTAGAAATGCTACATACGAACAAAAAAAGCATATCTCTCAAAATGCACAAATGTGTTTCCATCCCTGTTCAAGAGCATTTCTCCTTTGCCAAGATAATCCATCCACCTGACAGGTTTGGCATATCAAGAAGCTGATTGAACATGATCATTACACAGGTGCACCCTGTGTTGGGGACAATAAAAGGCCACTAAAATGTGCAGTTGTCACAACGCCACAAATGTCTTAAGTTGAGGGGGCATACAATTGGCATGCTGACAGCAGGAATGTCCACCAGAGCTGTTGCCAGAGTTTAGAATGTTCATTTCTCTACCATAAGCCGTGACCAATGTTTTAGAGAATTTGGCAGTATGTCCAACCGGCCTCACAACGTTAGACCAAGTATAACCACGCCAGCCGAGGACATCCAAATCTGGCTTCACCTACGGGGGGGGGGGCCACACGGACAGCTTATGAAACTGAGTATATCAGTCTGTAATAAAGCCTTTTTGTGGGGAAATACTCATTCTGACTAGCTGGGCCTGGCTCCCCAGTGGGTGGGCCTGGGCTGCACCCCTGCTCATTCATGTGAAATGCGTAGATTAGGGCCTAATGAATTTACTACTTCTACTTAATAAGCTAAATCATTTTACAAGCAAGTAAAACATTTTATATATATGTTTTTTTAAGTAAGCCCTAGGAGTTCTACTTGAGTGTGTGATGTAAACATTTATGAAAAAATAAATAAAGCTATTGCTATCTGCTTTGACCACTGCATTAGAAGGCAGAGAAGTTTAGTCATGGCTAAACAGCATCTGCTTCATTTTTGGGGGGGGGGGACCACATGCCATGAGTTGAGGGTGGTCTACCATGACGCAGATACAGGTCCAAGGACACTGCGGCTGCTGGCCTTGGGTAATGACCTGCACACACTGTGGGGAGGGACACCTTGTGGCCAACATATAGCGCGAGGGCGTGAGCCCCACATACCATCTACACCACAGGACTCAACCTTCCTTCACTGCAGAGAGAAAGGAGATAGAGCTGGGACCTTGGTTTTGACCAGTGGTGATTGTAACACACGTCCTTTAAAAAAAACGCACATTTTGAAATTGTTCACATAAAAATGGGCAATTTTTGAACAGGAACTTGTTTCGAATTTTCAGGAGTAACATTTTTCAGCTGGAACCACCCACTGTAAACTAACCCATTTCTCTTGACAGGGCTGCACACTGACATGGCCTTTGGAAGTTCACTCACTCTCATGCGCTTTAAGCGTTCTGTCAGCAGCCTTTTATTTAGAAAAGGCTAAAATGTCTGGGCTCAAAAAGAAACAGCAAGACAACCACTCGTATCCCCTCTTATGTCCCTCACAGTATCTGTTGAAATCATGGAAGGAACATGATATATGAGGAAGGGAATTGCCCAAACAGCATCTTAGGCCAATGAATAACAGCAATTCTTGGAAACTTTTAGAGACTTGCAGGAAAGATTCAAAAAGAAAGTAGTTCAATTTATGTTCCCCGAACATCAACTTAAAAAATAGCAAGCAAATTCTAGTTTATATTTACCAACTACCACCTTGCCAATGAATTATTTTAAACCTATTTTTTATTTTTTAACTTTGTCCTAAGCCAGCATTTCCACAAACTCAAGTCTTCAGGACCCCAAGGGGGTGCACATTTTGTATTTTGCCCTAAAACTACACAGCCGATTCAAATTATCAAAGGATGATTAGTTGATTACAGGAATCAGCTGTGTAGTGCTAGGACAAAAAAAAACAAAAAAAAAAACATGCAAACTTGGAGTCTGAGGACCAAGTTTGGGAATCCCTGGCTTAGTGTGGCAATATTGTTCAGGGAGAAGAGATGAGACTTGAGCTAGCTACAAGAGGGAAGCACTGAACCACGCCCTCCCACCACCCCTCCCTACAAGACCAGAGAGGACACATGAGTCAGCAGCCTCCTAGTAAATAGTCACTGGCCACGTTTCCAGTTGCTTGCCTTGATGATTCGTAATCTATTCATGACCTTCTGACTGATTACTCACTGCAGACTGCCTACTCACTGGAAAACAAACGCCCGAGACAATGCTGAAGCATCTCGACAGACACTGCTTGTTCAGTACCCAAGGTCAGATAACAACCGTGAGCACTAGGGATGCCAACTGAGTGTTGTTTCGCTGGTCGAACTATAAGAAGACCAATAAGTAACAGAATCTAACAGAAACTGATAAACCACTAGATGAAAAGTTGTTTCCCCATGTGTCCATACACTACTTTCATGAGAGGTGTGGACAAATGGTATAACAATATGAGTGAACTAATGTCTAAATACAGTAATAACACGTTTTAGATGTTTAAGAAGTTCGGGCATTGAACCCGGTTAGTTTCATGTGCTACTTCTATTCAAGCATATTCTGATTGGAGGCCGTTTCAGATTAATTATAAACTGGGTGGTTCGAGCCCTGAATGCTGATTGGCTGACAGCCGTGGTATAACAAAACCGTTTACCACGGGTATGACAAATAATGTATTCGTAACGCTCAGAATTACATTGGTAACCAGTTTATAATAACGGTAAGGCGTTGCGTCATGCCATGGTATATTGGCCATATACCACACCCCCTCGTGCCTTATCGTTGCATTAAAGCATCCATGTGAGGCGTCAACCTGGAACACAGGCCTTACAATCACATGAGGGTGGGATGCATAATGTTATATTTTAATACCATAGCTAGCTATAAAAGATTGCAAGTTCGAACCAACCAGAACCAGCAATTACCTCAATAGCTGGAATATACCTCAATTAGGTGCGCGCTTCACGGAGAGGAATGCCACACTGCATGCAGGGAGACGAGAGCTGCCATTACAATTAGCTCATCTTTGCCACCTGCGTTAATTGCTCGAGTAACAAAATGTGCTGACCTCGCGCTGCATTACCAATCAATTGTCTCCTACATCGTGTGCTATGGGTGAATATGCACCCGTGATTTGTTATCTCGAGTCTGTGCATATAAACTAGATACAAGTACTAATATTAAATGTATTGACTGTGTGACAAGCCAACTCGTGGGTACACATCTTGATATGAACCGCATGACAATCTGCATGCCGGTATAACGTTACTGCATAGCCAGCAATTGACCCGTGGCTAATTAAAAACACGCTGCCTGTTTCAAATGGCCTTCAACGAAGCAGTAGACAGTCAACTATTTCAACCCAGGTTCCTCAGCCGACCGGTCACTAACTAACATTATAGCACTGCGTTGCCTATCAAATAAGTTAACCAGGTAACTAAACCCGTGACTGAAATTTGGTTAACTAGACTAACAGTAAGCGGGTTAACTAGTGTGGCCACGTCGTTAATATATTGTCTACGGCAGCTAACGTGACCTATTTAGTTAGCTGGCATACATTGGTTCACTTTCTAAATGTTAGTCGGCTACAATGGACTAGCTATCTGGACCAGTACAAAACATTGACTAACAACAACAAAAAAAGGGCAAAAACATCATGCATGTGCAAATTGTAGCCGGCTGACGTTAGAAAGTGAACCAATACATACTGTGGATAGCCACGCTGAGATGTCCCTGCAAAAGGTTGGCTCACGACCAAACTAGCTAGCAACTTTAGCATTTGAAAGAGCATGCCATTTTCTTTAGTTGTTTTTACGGTTTGGTTTCTTCGTTGGATACAGTAAAATATTATTTACAGTTCTTACCTTGGGTAATAAACACAGTTTTACAACAATTTGTATAATTGACGAAAGTCCATGCAACTAATGACCGGTCCTTCTCCAAAGTTTGCAAGGTCGAGAATGGTTGGACAGTGGCGGGAACGTAACCATCCTAAATAAAGCGACAAGATAGGCAGCCAATAGCAGAGTTATCTTACTTGGATTTGTAGGAATTGGAATATTCCACTTGTCAACCAGCCCAAATAGAAGGGAGGCACATTTTAATTTGCTTCAGGTGCACAGACCATGGGTCATCCAGGTCCCAGACAGTAAAATAAAAACTAGCTATTCATGAATCAAAATGAAGACCCTGTAGCCTAGTGCAATGAATTGTTTATTTTTTCCCTCGTTTTTTTTATTTATTTTTTATAATTTGAAATTCCTTCAGTTTGACTAATTGAAGGGCCAATCTGCAGTAGCAAACAACAAAGCCCATTCCCGCCACTGTTTTTGGTTAACAGCTGAGGAATTCTTAGACAGATTCAATGGATACAAACACTGACCCTCCATGAAATTCAAATGATAGTTTTAAACCATGTTGAGGTCATAGTGTTTGTTTACAAACAATAGTAAACAAATGTATTCTGGGTTCTGATAGGGTACCACAGTTGACCTAAGGGGAATGTATCAATATTAAATAATCTATGGCTATATAATTAATTTAAAAGTTAAAATTGATGTATCAATCTCAGATTGCCCATTTAAAGCAGGGTGCAGGTGAAAGGATTGGGGTACTTTTAATTATGCTTTTAAAAATGGATAGAGCCCTTGAAAGTCCCACCACTGCATCTCTGATTTACGGCCTTTTTTTTTTGAAGAAATCACAGGAAGATGGTGGCACCTTAATTGTGGAGGACCGCTTCGTTGTAATGGCTGGAGTAGAACGATATGAAGTACATCAGAACACATGGTTTCCATGTGTTTTGATGCCATTCCATTCTCTCCGTTCCAACCATTATGAGTGAACCTCCCCTCGGCAGCCTCCTTTGGTAGACATCCACCTGAATGTGGGTCTTCGTGGTGCATAGGCTAGTCTCAGGTAGTCTGGATTTAAATGCAAATCGCACGTGAATTCGCAAGCAAAATGTTTCACACCTTAGATCTACATCATCGATTCTTCAATTAATTCCAGGGCCTGTTTAAAATAGCCAATCCAAATCGTATTGTCAAACGAGTGAGTGCATAAATGACATGCGTTTAGTTGTATTTATCAATTAGTGTATTCAGGGATTAATGCACCAAGTTTTAAATCGATGAAGCAGGCAAGGCTACCACCATCCATAGTTGACCCCCCCCCCCCAACAAAAAAAACTATGGCACTTTTTTGTCGTGCAGTTTAGACCATAACCTATCCTAGTTACGTAGTATAGGGTCTGGGATTGCGACCCTAATCATGTAAAACTGGTAATAAGCTAAATAACCATCCATGTGCAGAGACCGGCTTACTAATCAGTAAATGTGTCACTCCCATTGTATAGAAAAGAAGACTACAGAATACATAACCAGTTTAACCAATACTATTGAAGACAACGCGCTGCCTATAGCCCATCAAATGCATATTGTAGTATTCACACTCGTGGCTTGGTTACCAATAAGACATGCGAAACCCAAAGATTCGCGTTCACCTGACACACATAATGTAGCTTGACATGGGTAGCAAAGAATCTAGGCGCAGATGGATTGATCTAATCGAGATATTCATATTTATGCATCGCAATTCTACACAATTAATCTCTGAAAAAAAAAATAGACCACAACGAAAATGTAACTGGAACATTTGGCTATGGTTCTCATGCGATGAGAGTGCAGGCTACGATATTAAACAATAGCCTACAATCATATTGTTATAAAACTTGGAAGTCACAAAATATCGATTTCACATAGGCTAATAATGAATAAATGTCTTACCGTTTCTACAAATGAAAGTTACGGACGTCCTTAGCCAAACAATCTCTTTAAAAATAGAGAATGAAGAAGACACTTGCAAATAGGCTATAAAAAGATGAATTCGGCCTTTCTCTTAGTTCAAACTTGGAAACATAAATCAACACATAAATAAGATAAAATGATTAAATTAAATATTTATTTAACCAAAATACAGAAATGAGTCCCTTTCAGCCAATGGATTAAATAAAATCAAAAATAACTGAAGAAATAAAATGAATCAAATAATTAAAAAAGCTGGCTTCTGCCTGTCTTGCTCTTTACAGGTTCACCACACAAATACGCGACATCACTAAGTGAAAACCAATGTAAGGAGGAGGTTGTCTTTAAAAGGAAGATAGTCCTGTCAGCAAATATATAGGGCCGTATCACAGCAACGCTATACCTCTCCGCTCTCGTTGTTTCATCCATTCAACCTACACACACGAGCACGCATGCACGCGGAAGTATACCCGGAGTAGCTCCGTCCACCGTGATGCATCGAGATGCCTGAATGTAATTGGCTATAACGCGTCCTCGTCGGGCTTCTCATTGGTTCTATTTGATGCCATTTAAAAAAGATCAAGTTTTTTTTCTCCTTAATATGGAATTTGATGTCTAACAATACCGAATTGCCACATAATATCTGGCACGCAGGAATGACAAAATGTCTTGCTTGATAATTAATTTGTCGTGGATTGAACAGAAAAATACGCTTTAAAATCTTGCCGTTTTATAGGTTACAGTAAGATCCTTTACCTATTGAAAGAGTCGATCACGTAAGGACACATTTCCAACACGTGGGAACGTATTTTCAATTGAACGAAGTAGGCTATAATCTAAAGCCCCTCAACTTTTCGTTATTCGTTGAGGCATCTAAACTGCCAACTTGAAAAGCTGTGAAGTAAAGTCAATATAGCCTAGTCTACTCCGTGTGCCATAGGTCTACGATATTAAAATGCTATATCCTACAGATCTTTACTGCACATTATAAAAGCCAATATGTTGCACCAACGCAAAATAGTGTGTGGAATAAGAGGCATTGCTGTCGTATTTCCATGCACACCGCACGAAGAAATCCTGAAATCGGCATTCAGCCCCACAGCTTTCAGCACCAAGGACAGCGAACCAGAGTTCTGACAGAGAACACGAGGTTTTCCTATGCGCTTTGTACTTCCTAAGCGGGTGTAGACATTTCGCCTACTGCTTTCCCCACAGCGTTTTAGCTATGTTATTCATAACAAGGTGTACGTAAGCGTAAGCATTACCCCAGTACAAGTAGAAGTCACGTTTTCAAAAGATCTACATGTTGAATAGTGGATAGACCTACATTGTGCATCATAAAAAATGGTATGGATAACTATACTGTGTGTGGAAACCTACATAACCTATAATAGGTTATTGCCCCCAAACAACAGGTCCAAGACCTGTTTTGTTGTTTATCTGTGCAATGGTTAAAGGCAGGGCTAAGGGCGTGAAACATGATCCTAGATCAGCTATGAAAGGTCGAATATATAGGACTACTAAGTCTTTTAGTGATGGGCAATTCCAACACAGAATGATAATGACTCAGATTTTTCACTTTAAAATGTATGCCAATCAAAAACCAGTGATTGCAAAGTTAAACATACCATACAACTTTATCCACACAGACGACTTGTAAAGGCCCAGTGCAGTCCAAAACATGATTACCTGTGTTTCATATACATTTCCACACTATGAGGTTGGAATAATACTGTGGAAATTATGATAATGCCCTTTTAGTGTAAGAGCTGCTTGAAAAGACCATCTGGGATTTTTAAGGTTTGAGTTTTGGCCTGCCTGGTGACATCACCTGTCTGTAAATTAGTTAGTAGTCCAATAAGAACGAGAGTTCCAAACCTGTCTGCCAATAACAGCTAGTTTTCAGTGCTCCCCTCCCCACTCAGACCACTCCCAGACAGTCCCAGCAACATTCTTGCTTGAGAAATTGATCTTTGCTAAGAAGCTATTTGTTTTAAATTAAAATGGTCAAAAATAAACAAAATCACAGTAAGGTACTTAAATGTTACCCAGAAAAGATTTGATATTGAGATAAAAATGGCTGCATTGAACCTTTAACAATTTCCCCAGAACATTTGACAGAAACACATTTACTTGAAGAACAGTGCAGATGCAAAGTTTGGTAACAGAATGACGGCACCGACAGCACAATTGACACATTCTAAAGTGATAAATCTGAGTATCAGCATCACCCTGTGCATTTTTCATGTTCTCAAGATGGTCGTCAAGCAGGCCTACATAATATAAGCCTCGTCTGCATTTACATCAGAATTAATTTGAGCACTCAGTGTTTTATTTAGGTAATGCAACCTGATGGTAATTCGTCAAAGTGCTGCACGTTGCTTTGTTGTACTGAATGACAATTTCAAATTGCATCAAAAAGTTCCACTGGCACAGCCATAACAGTGAATTATGTTACACAATGGCCTCGTTAAAACACTTTAAGAATACATTTCTCCTTTCTGCTTTCCTTAACGAAATCCTTGTTGTGACATGGCTGGATTGGTTGTGTTTACACCTATCAATTTGTGCTCAATCTGGGATTAGTTCATGGAAGGGAGAAAATAGTGTTTTAAAGCAGTGTTTCCCCAACCCTGGTCCTCCAGCACCCCAAACAGTACATATATTTTTATTTGAAACCCTGGACAAGCACGCACACACACACGATTCATCAAGCCCTTGTGTCCAGGTCTACATCTATAATTTGTACTGTTGGGGGTACTGGAGGACTAGGGTTGGGAAACACTTTTAAAAGTATTGAAATTGGACTATATTCTCGAATAGTTTAAAAGGACATTAAAAAAAGTGCTGATAGGAAGATGAAAGAAAATCTGACCGCATTTTTAACAACAATTGTTTTTCAAAAGCTTCCCTCTTTCCTTGAAATAATCACAATACCCCCTCATAGATCTGTGATTACCTCAAGGAGACAAGAAAGGATAGATGTATTTGTGAAGGATTCTAACCAGGCCATGCGTCTTCCTCTCCTCTATCCTCGTGGTAGTTTATTCATCAGTGATCAGGAACGTCATTGGAGGAGTCAAATCAAGGTATCCACCCAACTGCTCATCATTGGAGGAGTCAAATCAAGGTATCCACCCAACTGCTTTTACCCATGACCCTCTCTGATTACACTCAAAAGGTTAACCCCACAAGTATATAAATATGGATGTTAGGTAGCCTAGTATTTAAGAGCATTGGTCACTGGTTCGAATCCCCAAGTCGACTTGGTGGGGAAAAAAAACATGTTGATGTGTCCTTGAGCAAGGCCCTTCACCCTTTAATTGCTCCTTTAAGTCGCTCTGGATAAGAGCGTCTGCTAAATGACTCAAATGTGCAGTGCATTCGGAAAGTATTCAGACCCCTGGACTTTTTCCACATTTTGTTGCCTTAGTCTTATTCTAAAATGGATAAAAAATAACATTTTAAATCCTCATCAATTTACACACAATACCCCATTAAAACAAAGCGAAAAACAGGTTTAGAAATGTTTGCAAATGTATTAAAAAAATGAATAAATAGCAATACCTTATTTACATAAGTATTCAGACACTTATAATGAGACTCAAAATTTAGTTCAGGTTCATCCTGTTTCCATTGACCATCTTTGAGATGTTTCTACAACTTGGAGTCCACCGGTGTTAAATTCAATTGATTGAACATGATTTGGAAAGGCACATACCTGTCTATATAAAGGTCCCACAAAAACCAAGCCATGAGGTAAAAGGAATTGTCCGTAGAGCTCTGACACAGGATTGTGTCGAGGCACAGATCTGGGGAAGGGTACCAAAAAATGTCCCCAAGAACTCAGTGGCCTCCATCATTCTTAAGTGGAAGACGTTTGGAACCACCAAGAATCTTCCTAGATCTGGCCGCCCGGCCAAACTGAGCAATCGGGGGAGAAGGGCCTTGGTCAGGGAGATAACCAAGAACCTGATGGTCACTCTGTGGAGATGGGAGAATCTTCCAGAAGGACAACCATCTCTGCAGCACTCCACCAATCAGACCTTTATGGTAAAGTGGCCAGACAGAAGCCACCACAAGATTCTCTGGTCTGATGAAACCAAGTTTGAACTCTTTGGCCTGAATGCCAAGCGTCACGTCTGGGAGACTACTCAAGATCGAGGGAAAGAGGAACAGAGCAAAGTACAGAGAGATCCTTGAAGAAAACATGCTCCAGAGTGCTCAGGACCTCAGACAGGGACAAAGGTTCAGCTTACAACAGGACAACCACCCTAAGTGCACAGCCAAGACAACGCAGAAGTTGCTTCGGGACAAGTCTCTGAATGTCCTTGAGTGGCCCAGCCAGAGCCCGGACTTGAACCCAATCTAACATCTCTTGAGAGACCTGAAAATAACTGTGCAGCCACGCTCCCCATCCAACCTGTCACTGTACATAGATTTTTCTATTGTGTATTTGACTGTACGTTTGGTTTATCCCATGTGTAACTCTGTGTTGTTGTTGTTTTTGTCACACTGCTTTGCTTTATAAATAAAGGTAAAAATAAAAATAAAAATCTTGGCCAGGTCGCAGTTGTAAACGAGAACTTGTTCTCAAATGTCCTACCTGGTTAAATAAAGGTGAAATATATATATACACAGTGCCTTGCGAAAGTATTCGGCCCCCTTGAACTTTGCGACCTTTTGCCACATTTCAGGCTTCAAACATAAAGATATAAAACTGTATTTTTTGTGAAGAATCAACAACAAGTGGGACACAATCATGAAGTGGAACGACATTTATTGGATATTTCAAACTTTTTTAACAAATCAAAAACTGAAAAATTGGGCGTGCAAAATTATTCAGCCCCTTTACTTTCAGTGCAGCAAACTTTCTCCAGAAGTTCAGTGAGGATCTCTGAATGATCCAATGTTGACCTAAATGACTAATGATGATAAATACAATCCACCTGTGTGTAATCAAGTCTCCGTATAAATGCACCTGCACTGTGATAGTCTCAGAGGTCCGTTAAAAGCGCAGAGAGCATCATGAAGAACAAGGAACACACCAGGCAGGTCCGAGATACTGTTGTGAAGAAGTTTAAAGCCGGATTTGGATACAAAAAGATTTCCCAAGCTTTAAACATCCCAAGGAGCACTGTGCAAGCGATAATATTGAAATGGAAGGAGTATCAGACTGCAAGTCTACCAAGACCTGGCTGTCCCTCTAAACTTTCAGCTCATACAAGGAGAAGACTGATCAGAGATGCAGCCAAGAGGCCCATGATCACTCTGGATGAACTGCAGAGATCTACAGCTGAGGTGGGAGACTCTGTCCATAGGACAACAATCAGTCGTATATTGCACAAATCTGGCCTTTATGGAAGAGTGGCAAGAAGAAAGCCATTTCTTAAAGATATCCATAAAAAGTGTAGTTTAAAGTTTGCCACAAGCCACCTGGGAGACACACCAAACATGTGGAAGAAGGTGCTCTGGTCAGATGAAACCAAAATGGAACTTTTTGGCAACAATGCAAAACGTTATGTTTGGCGTAAAAGCAACACAGCTCATCACCCTGAACACACCATCCCCACTGTCAAACATGGTGGTGGCAGCATCATGGTTTGGGCCTGCTTTTCTTCAGCAGGGACAGGGAAGATGGTTAAAATTGATGGGAAGATGGATGGAGCCAAATACAGGACCATTCTGGAAGAAAACCTGATGGAGTCTGCAAAAGACCTGAGACTGGGACGGAGATTTGTCTTCCAACAAGACAATGATCCAAAACATAAAGCAAAATCTACAATGGAATGGTTCAAAAATAAACATATCCAGGTGTTAGAATGGCCAAGTCAAAGTCCAGACCTGAATCCAGTCGAGAATCTGTGGAAAGAACTGAAAACTGCTGTTCACAAATGCTCTCCATCCAACCTCATTGAGCTCGAGCTGTTTTGCAAGGAGGAATGGGAAAAAATGTCAGTCTCTCGATGTGCAAAACTGATAGAGACATACCCCAAGCGACTTACAGCTGTAATCGCAGCAAAAGGTGACGCTACAAAGTATTAACTTAAGGGGGCTGAATCATTTTGCACGCCCAATTTTTCAGTTTTTGATTTGTTAAAAAAGTTTGAAATATCCAATAAATGTCTGAAATGTGGCCTCTTGGCTGAACTGTATATATATATATATTAAATGTATAAAAAACACCTGACAGAGCTTGAGGATTTGCAGATAAGAATGGGAGACTCTCCCCAAATACAGGTGTGCCAAGTTTGTAGCGTCATATCCAAGACTTAAGGTTGTAATCGCTGCCTAAGTTGCTTCAACAAAGTACTGAGTAAAGGGTCTGAATACTTATGTAAAATGTGATAGTCTATTTATTTATTTTATTTGCAAAAATGTCTAAAAACCTGGTTTCTGCTGTGTCATTATGGGGTATTGTGATGTCGTTATGGGGTATTGTGTGTATATTGATGAGGGGGAAAAAAATCTATTTTAATCCATTTTAGAATAAGGCCGTAATTTAACAAAATGTGAAAAGGGGGTCTGAATACTTTCTGAATGCACTAGTAGGTAACTAACATTCCCTCTTAATAACATTGGAGAAGCGTTTGAGTTAACTGTACCGGTTAAGCAGCAAGTGTCCCACGTTGGAAGATATCTATAGACTGTAGACGGTTATTATTAAATTGGCAACCCTTACATCACAGAGCAGTTCCCCATAAAGTATTATATCCAATTGTTAGATGCTACGCCCCCCTCTTCAGATCAGTCACATGCTCCGTTATACTTCCTGTCTCTGTCAGCATGGCGCCCATACTGTGAGGCTGATTAGCTCGGACAAATAGGTAAAAATACAACTTTTATTGGTCACATACTGTACACATATTTAGCGGGTGTATCGAAATGCTTCTGTGAAATGCAAAGCGAAAACACAACATGGAGTCTGTTAGATTTTTATTTGGGGGGGAGGTGTTAGCATCTAAAAATTGGATTAAACTGCTGTGGGGTTAAATCAGGGTCACACTGAGTGTTTCTTTGTAGTCTTAAGCAAATTGACTTTGAAACTAAAGTATATCCACCTCACACGCATGGTTATGGACTTAAAAAAAGAAGACACCTGTACCGTGTCAGATATAGAGTTGAAATGTATTCAATTTGCATCCCAATTTTACACTTTATATACATCACAGAAGACTGAAAAATAATGAAACTGTTTGACATAGAAACATCGTATGTGTTATTTAAAATAAAAATAAAAAAACATTATTAATTGTGAAATTGTGAAAAAATATGAATAACATTCCACCCATGAGGCAAAAGAGGGTGTTTTTGATCATTGACTGCAGGAAAGGTCTATGTCGCATGGATTGCTAGCGATATGCTCAGACCTCGTTCATCGAAGTCTACGATATGAGATATCAAAAAGTTTCTGATCTCAGTATTTTTAATACCACTGTTTAAAAAGGAAAACAAACAAACAAAGAGTTAAATGGACATATCCAGTCCTCTCACCACAAGTCATTGGCTCCATCCTGATTCTATGCCCTTCTCCCGAAGTTCGTACCTGCGCACTTTGTGTCATTAAATGGTGGGTCGTTCCTCCTCAAAAAGTAGAATAAAGAGGATTTCCACCACCTCAGATTGTTCTGAAATCGTTTCTGTTGTTGGAATCAAAATTAGCATTTCGGAAACATTCTTTGTTGAAAAATAACAAGATCTGAGAAATTAAGCTAATTGATTGCACCCAAATTGGCCATTTTCAGTTATAGGATTCATAGCGATCCAAGATGGCGTAGCAGTAGGACGTGTTGTCGTGTCCCTTGTATATATCGTTTGTTTTCGTTTCGTTTTCGTTTTTTTTCTTCACATATCTTTAAAACTTTTTGCTGAACCTCAACTTCTTCTAAATACTCTCCTGCAACCCGCCTCACCCAACGTAGCTTTTTTTTCCTAAAGTATTTATATTTACTTCGGATCTGTAACCCCTCAACTGAAGCTAGCCAACTAGCCAACTAACAACCAGCTTCAGCAAAACATTGCTAGCGGTCTTCAGCTAACCGGTCAGCTAACCGGTCATCAGCTAACCTTTAGCTCGGAAAGCTCTCGCCAGTTCGAACAACGCGACTCTAACCAGAGCATAACGGACCTATCTATTATTTTATTTTTATTTTTCACCCCCGGATTCCCATCGCAAACGGAACATTTTGAGCTCCTGGGCTACAATATCCAGACCCACGACCGGTCCATTGATGTCACCGCATGAAGAGGAATAAACAGACTCCCCCCATCGCGACGTCCCCAAAGGCTAACTCTCTAGCCCTTGCTATCTCCTTGCTTGCAAATTCGGCCTGCTAACTGCTAGCTTGTTTAGCCCGGTCCGCTAACTGCTACCGTGTTTAGCACCGTCTACTAACTGTTAGCTTGTTAGCACAGGCCTGCTAACCATCTGAATCGCCGCGTCCCAAACACTCACTGAACCCATATTTACTTTCTATCCCTTTTCGATTTTTAATTTGTTTATACCTTCCGGTAACCTGCCTCACCCAATGTGATACGGAACCGCTATTATCTTTACATTTTTAGAACACACTCAAGAACCTTCAGAAGCTAACCAGCTAACTGGCTACAAGCTATTTAGTCATTGTTAGTTTTCTAACCTGGATAACACTCGCCAGTCCAGCTTCCCTGCCCCATCCACCGCTGCCCCTTGGACACTGATCACTTGGCTACATAGCTGATGCATGCTGGACTGTCCATTAATTCACGGTAATCCATTCTGCTTGTTTATGTTTTATCTGTCGGCCCCAGCCGCACTTAGGCTCTGTGTGTAGTTAATCCGACCCTCTCTGCCTAATCAATCGCCATTCTACCTGCTGTTGTTGTGCTAGCTGATTAGCTGTTGTTGTCTCACCTACTGTTTTAGCTAGCTCTCCCAATTCAACACCTGTGATTACTGTATGCCTTGCTGTATGTCTCTCTCAAATGTCAATATGCCTTGTATACTGTTGTGCAGGTTAGTTATCATTGTTTTAGTTTACAATGGAGCCCCTAGTTCCACTCTTTATACCCCTGATACCTCCTTTGTCCCACCCCCCACACATGCGGTGACCTCACCCATTACAACCAGCATGTCCAGAGATACAACCTCTCTCATCATCACCCAGTGCCTGGGCTTACCTCCGCTGTACCCGCACCCCACCATACCCCTGTTTGCGCATTATGCCCTGAATATATTCTACCATGCCCAGAAACCTGCTCCTCTTATTCGCTGTCCCCAACGCCCTAGGCGACCAGTTTTGATAGCCTTCAGCCGCACACTCATACTACTCCTTCTCTGTTCCGCGGGTGATGTGGAGGTAAACCCAGGCCCTGCATGTCCCCAGGCACCCTCATTTGTTGACTTCTGTGATCGAAAAAGCCTTGGTTTCATGCATGTCAACATCAGAAGCCTCCTCCCTAAGTGTGTCTTACTCACTGCTCTAGCACACTCTGCTAACCCTGATGTCCTTGCCGTGTCTGAATCCTGGCTCAGGAAGGCCACCAAAAATTCTGAGATTTCCATACCCAACTATAACATCTTCCGTCAAGATAGAACTGCCAAAGGGGGAGGAGTTGCAGTCTACTGCAGAGATAGACTGCAAAGTAATGTCATACTCTCCAGGTCCATACCCAAACAGTTCGAACTACTAATTTTGAAAATTACTCTCTCCAGAAATAAGTCTCTCACTGTTGCCGCCTGCTACCGACCCCCCTCAGCTCCCAGCTGTGCCCTGGACACCATTTGTGAATTGATCGCCCCCCATCTAGCTTCAGAGTTTGTTCTGTTAGGTGACCTAAACTGGGATATGCTTAACACCCCGGCAGTCCTACAATCTAAGCTAGATGCCCTCAATCTCACTCAAATCATCAAGGAGCCCACCAGGTACAACCCTAACTCTGTAAACAAGGGCACCCTCATTGACGTCATCCTGACCAACTGGCCCTCCAAATACACCTCCGCTGTCTACAACCAGGATCTCAGCGATCACTGCCTCATTGCCTGTATCCGCTACGGAGCCGCAGTCAAACGACCACCCCTCATCACTGTCAAACGCTCCCTAAAACACTTCTGTGAGCAGGCCTTTCTAATCGACCTGGCCCGGGTATCCTGGAAGGACATTGACCTCATCCCGTCAGTTGAGGATGCCTGGTCTTTCTTTAAAAGTAACTTCCTCACCAGTTTAGATAAGCATGCTCCGTTCAAAAAATGTAGAACTAAGAACAGATATAGCCCCTGGTTCACTCCAGACCTGACTGCCCTCGACCAGCACAAAAACATCCTGTGGCGGACTGCGCTAACATCGAATAGTCCCCGCGATATGCAACTGTTCAGGGAAGTCAGGAACCAATACACACAGTCAGTCAGGAAAGCTAAAGCCAACTTCTTCAGGCAGAAGTTTGCATCCTGTAGCTCCAACTCCAAAAAGTTCTGGGACACTGTGAAGTCCATGGAGAACAAGAGCACCTCCTCCCAGCTGCCCACTGCACTGAGACTAGGTAACATGGTCACCACCGATAAATCCATGATTATCGAAAACTTCAACAAGCATTTCTCAACGGCTGGCCATGCCTTCCGCCTGGCTACTCCAACCTCGGACAACAGCTCCCCCCCCCCCGCAGCTACTCGCCCAAGCCTCTCCAGGTTCTCCTTTACCCAAATCCAGATAGCAGATGTCCTGAAAGAGCTGCAAAACCTGGACCCGTACAAATCAGCTGGGCTGGACAATCTGGACCCTCTATTCCTGAAACTATCCGCCGCCATTGTCGCAACCCCTATTACCAGCCTGTTCAACCTCTCTTTCATATCGTCTGAGATCCCCAAGGATTGGAAAGCTGCCGCAGTCATCCCCCTCTTCAAAGGGGGCGACACCCTGGACCCAAACTGTTACAGACCTATATCCATCCTGCCCTGCCTATCTAAGGTCTTCGAAAGCCAAGTCAACAAACAGGTCACTGACCATCTTGAATCCCACCGTACCTTCTCCGCTGTGCAATCTGGTTTCCGAGCCGGTCACGGGTGTACCTCAGCCACGCTCAAGGTACTAAACGATATCATAACCGCCATCGATAAAAGACAGTACTGTGCAGCCGTCTTCATAGACCTTGCCAAGGCTTTCGACTCTGTCAATCACCGTATTCTTATCGGCAGACTCAGTAGCCTCGGTTTTTCGGATGACTGCCTTGCCTGGTTCACCAATTACTTTGCAGACAGAGTTCAGTGTGTCAAATCGGAGGGCATGCTGTCCGGTCCTCTGGCAGTCTCTATGGGGGTGCCACAGGGTTCAATTCTCGGGCCGACTCTTTTCTCTGTATATATCAATGATGTTTCTCATGCTGCGGGCGATTCCCTGATCCACCTCTACGCAGACGACACCATTCTATATACTTCCGGCCCGTCCTTGGACACTGTGCTATCTAACCTCCAAACGAGCTTCAATGCCATACAGCACTCCTTCCGTGGCCTCCAACTGCTCTTAAACGCTAGTAAAACCAAATGCATGCTTTTCAACCGTTCGCTGCCTGCACCTGCACGCCTGACCAGCATCACCACCCTGGATGGTTCCGACCTTGAATATGTGGACATCTATAAGTACCTAGGTGTCTGGCTAGACTCTAAACTCTCCTTCCAGACCCATATCAAACATCTCCAATCGAAAATCAAATCAAGAGTCGGCTTTCTATTCCGCAACAAAGCCTCCTTCACTCACGCCGCCAAACTTACCCTAGTAAAACTGACTATCCTACCGATCCTCGACTTCGGCGACGTCATCTACAAAATTGCTTCCAACACTCTACTCAGCAAACTGGATGCAGTTTATCACAGTGCCATCCGTTTTGTCACTAAAGCACCTTATACCACCCACCACTGCGACTTGTATGCTCTAGTCGGCTGGCCCTCGCTACATATTCGTCGCCAGACCCACTGGCTCCAGGTCATCTACAAGTCCATGCTAGGTAAAGCTCCGCCTTATCTCAGTTCACTGGTTACGATGGCAACACCCATCCGTAGCACGCGCTCCAGCAGGTGTATCTCACTGATCATCCCTAAAGCCAACACCTCATTTGGCCGCCTTTCGTTCCAGTTCTCTGCTGCCTGTGACTGGAACGAATTGCAAAAATCGCTGAAGTTGGAGACTTTTATCTCCCTCACCAACTTCAAACATCTGCTATCTGAGCAGCTAACCGATCGCTGCAGCTGTACATAGTCTATTGGTAAATAGCCCACCCATTTTCACCTACCTCATCCCCATACTGTTTTTATTTATTTATTTTTATTTTTCTGCTCTTTTGCACACCAATATCTCTACCTGTACATAACCATCTGATCATTTATCACTCCAGTGTTAATCTGCATAATTATAATTATTTGCCTACCTTCTCATGCCTTTTGCACACAATGTATATATAGACTCCCCTTTTTTCTACTGTGTTATTGACTTGTTAATTGTTTACTCCATGTGTAACTCTGTGTTGTCTGTTCACACTGCTATGCCTTATCTTGGCCAGGTCGCAGTTGTAAATGAGAACTTGTTCTCAACTAGCCTACCTGGTTAAATAAAGGTGAAATAAAAATAAAAATAAAAAATATAATATTCAATCATTTTAGTACCTAACATTCGATTTGGACCAAACATTTTTCGAACAATGAGTAAGACATGAGGAATACAAATAAGTTGTCAAAAGCCATCCACGCACCCCCCACACTGCACTCTAATCCCACCTCAACAACGAGTATACAGTATCAGTTCTCTATGTTTTACAAGTAGTATGGAGCTGCGGCTTAGAGTATTGTTTCTTCATCCTATGTAATGTATTCGGTGATGCTTTTTTTTCCCCCTGTTCAGAGAAATTAGTAATTTAGGTTTTTGGGTTTAGCCAGCCGCCAGAGGAAAAGGAAGAGATTCCATGATGCGACCTCTCAAGAGGAGACGGCTCAGGACAGTGCAGCAATGGTGTTTCGGTAACACAGTGTTTATGTCCCATCCTACGTTCTGATATTACTAGGTTCTGACCACTAGACGGTGCTGTTCCTGCTATTAGGTGTTGTTTTTTAAACAATCCCCCCCCAACCCCGATTGTTAAATGGGACCATGCCTCAGGACTACCTGGCATGATGACTCCTTGCTGTCCTCAGTCCACCTGGCCGTGCTGCTGCTCCAGTTTCAACTGTTCCACCTGCGGCTATGTTCACTGGACGTGCTAACTGTCCCAGACCTGCTGTTTTAAACTCTCTAGAGACAGCAGGAGCGGTAGAGATACTCTGAATGATCGGCTATGAAAAGACAACTGACATTTACTCCTGAGGTGCTGACTTGCTGCACCCTCGACAACTACTGTCATTATTATTATTTTACCATGCTGGTCATTTATGAACATTTGAACATCTTGGCCATGTTCTGTTATAATCTCCACCCGGCACAGCCAGAAGAGGACTGGCCACCCCTCATAGCCTGGTTCCTCTCTAGGTTTCTTCCTAGGTTTTGACCTTTCTAGGGAGTTTTTCCTAGCCACCGTGCTTCTACACCTGCATTGCTTGCTGTTTGGGGTTATAGGCTGGGTTTCTATACAGCACTTTGCGATATCAGCTGATGTAAGAAGGGCTATATAAATAATACATTTGATTTGATTTGATTTAAAGGGACAGTTAACCCAAATAAAATGACATATTGGTTTTCTTACCCTGTAAGCGGTTTATGGACCAGGTATGAAAACAACCCATGATTTGGTTTTGTTTACCAGTACACTGTTTCAAAATGCTAACCTTTCAGCATTTGTGTCACAAATCCAATGCAAGTCAATGGTACCTATATTAGCATTTTCATCCTTCAAGCATCCTTTCCATTCCCCCCCGTCTCCAATAGATTCTCGCAGAGGAGGTACAATATCAATAGCGGTTCTTTTGAGACATTAGCATGCTCTGTATTCGAGACCCTTCAGTGCCAATGGCTCCCGTGTTGCATTCAGGTGATTACAATGTACCCCACTGGGACCAGAGTGAAATATGTCAGTGTGTCCTTCCCCGAACAAGGCTGAAGGAGATAATGAGCATAATTATTGTTAAAGACTGCTTTTAAAAAGAGCCTGTTACTTGGCTACCTTATAGGCAATGATCACGATGGATGTTATACACAGGGAGAGACAGACCAGAGGGAAATTGAAATGAGATATCATACATTTCTGCCAAATTGAGATTTGAAAGGTAAGCTGTGAGAAGGTTTCCCACTGTAATAGATTTTGATGGGTGACCTCTGAGAATATTTGATGAACTTAACGAACAGTAAATCAAAATCAAATGACAATAGTAAAACATATTGTCTCCCATGAATGAAGCAGTGTATCCCCTCCCCCACATGGGCCAATTGAGATATGTGTCAGTAACACATTTTCTGTTAATTACCATAGCTCTTGCATTGAGCCATTCACCCAAGTTTCGTGAAATTTGTCCCAGTCCTGTCTGAGATATCGCATGTGACCAGGGGTGCCGTATGGGGGGGGGGGGGGGGGGGGGGGTTCTAACAAATTATTACAACATTAGGTTATTAATTTAATATTGAAAAAAAGTACCTATCATTATTAATATAATATTTTATTTACAATTCACTAATAAAACTAACGGTTTCTTTTTATGTTCTTGTTTTTGGCAAAACAGTTAACATCCAGAGAGTCTTTGCATTGCCCAACTCCCCTCTATTTACATGAAAAGGTTTGGTCCTGCCCCCCAAACCAGGCGCGAGCGGTACTCGCTAGCAGTGAATTGCAAGTGAGGAGTGGCGGTGGGTCATCATGTCTCAGCTTCCTAAAGAAGAATCTGGTTTCCAAAAACGAAAAGGAAAGACAGGAGAGAGAAGGAGAAACGGTGATGTCACCCAATGTTTCACAAAGGAAGGTCCGTGAGTGGTGGATATTAACCTGATAGCTTAGTCCGTGAGTGAAATAGGCTACTTTTGCTCCCCTAACATTCAGTTACTTAATATCTTCACAGAAAATTCTGAGTGTTCACATTTCGCTCCTATTTTAGTCGACATTTAATAAAATGCAGGAAAACTTTTAGCAAGCTATTCATAATAAATCAGTTCTCCCTGTCCCTGCCTGGTGCCAGGCCCAACAGATACAGCTTCAGGCTCAGCAGCCCTGTCTCCCCATACCCCTGAACCAGCCCTGTCTCCCCATCTCCATGAACCATCCCTGTCTCCCCATCCCCATGAACCAGCCCTGTCTCCCCATCCCCATGAACCAGCCCTGTCTCCCCATCCACATGAACCAGCCCTGTCTCCCCATCCACATGAACCAGCCCTGTCTCCCCATCCCCCTGAACCAGCCCTGTCTCCCCATCCCCCTGAACCAGCCCTGTCTCCCCATCCCCCTGAACCAGCCCTGTCTCCCCATCCCCCTGAACCAGCCCTGTCTCCCCTTCCCCATGAACCAGCCCTGTCTCCCCTTCCCCATGAACCAGCCCTGTCTCCCCTTCCCCATCCCCATGAACCAGCCCTGTCTCCCCATCCCCATACCCCTGACCCAGCCCTACTCCCAACTGAAGAAGGAGCTGAGCAGCATTGTGTTGAATGACACATCAGTTGGCATAATTGCAGGTACTGCAATGCATTGAGGACAAGAATGTGATTCTCCAGTCATGAAAAATCTCACTTGACACAGATGCAGGCTCTTAGAGATGGATGAGAGTCTCTCCTGTCTGAGGCAACACTGATTGCCACGCAAATGGATGTTGCACCTCAATTTATCAAGGAACACAGTCGCCAGAGGAAAGGGAAGAGATTCCATGATGAGACCTCTCAAGAGGAGACGGCTCAGGACAGTGCAGCAACGGTGTTTTGGAACACAGTGTTCTTTACTGCTATGGAAAACATCATAAGTGACTTGGACACTAGGTTCCACACCACTGCAACAAAAAAAAAAAATTGTAGAATAATTTCCTGCTGTTCTGAAAGTTGGGCAGATTAGTGAGGATAAAGTCCCTTCTGTGTACCAACCACTGATCATGAAGTATTCCAGAGATCTTACACCTGAGTTTCAACATGAAGTAAGACACCTGAACACTGTATATGCTGCTCCCCTCCTAACTTGTCCCCTCTTGGTCTCCTGACACCTGGACACTGTATATGCTGCCACTTTCTCCTCTAGCTTGTCCCCTCTTGGTCTCCTGAACACTGTATATGCTGCCACTTTCTCCTCTAGCTTGTCCCCTCTTGGTCTCCTGAATGCAATTTGTGAGATGCAGCTGCAAAGTATTTTTGGGAGAGGTGTGCATTGCTTTACGGATATTTTGCACACTGCCTGTGACTGTTCCTGGTGGCGAGGGAGCTTTCAGTGAGCTAAAACTGATAAACAACGATTTGAGGTCCACTATGTCCCAGGACAGGCTTTACAGTCTTGCCATGCTGTCCATTGAAAGTCCGTTAGCTAGAAAGCTGGACTTCAAAGACTTGATCAGTGTCTTTGCTAGCAAGAAGGCTCGGCGCTGGGCTCTTGGTGAGTAAGGCTGAGCGAGGGCCAGTGATAACTGTTTAATGGCTATGGATATTGGATCACGACACACATGATGCCCACAGGCTGAGAATTAAGACTGAGAACAAGATAATGGCTGGATTGCCATAAAAATTTGTTGAGCACAATCAAGACCCCCAAGTGAAAGAAACCAGTTGATTTGGTGACCTCTTGACCTTTCCTCTAGCGCCACCTTCAGGCCTTTTCCATTTCCACTTTTACAGCTGATTATTGTCTCGTTGGTGTGTAAACTTAGTTCAAAAATCTGCTGCCGATTTTATTATTTTGTTTATTATATCGTTCTATAGATGATAATGTTATTTTGTTTTTATTGAAGAGGAGTTACTGTATATTTAAAGTTATTTAAAAAGTTATTCATTAATGTTAAGAGAATTTCCCATTCAATAATTTTTACCATTAAAATGACATTTAGACTGTTAAAAGATGGCCTTAGGCACATTTCTTATAGAGGGTATCAGTCTTGCATCAAATAGTGAATTCCACTGTATGCAGACTGTTGCATGCATGTCTGCACAGTGTTATGCTTTCACAGCTCACTGTCGGTAAATATCGTACAGTAAATATTGACCTACAAGATGAGCTGCAAGCCTGCAAAAGGTAGGAGTTATTTAAAGCTTTGAATGGGTCGATTGGGTTCTGACAGTGTGTGGTTCCAGCAATTTCGCAAGGTTGGTGTGGCTTGTGGTGGTGGGGCCCAATGTGATATCTTTTCATAGTGGCCAAAATCCCCGGCGGCGCCCCTGAGTGTGACTAACGGTACAAATGAACGGACCGAGACAGATCCACAGTCCCCTGCCCCATTTCATTGTGCAGGACAAAATACAAGTACATTAAAATTGTTATTTTGTATTCAGTTTAGATTTAGAAAACGTGGTTGTGATGAAGTGATTGGGACCCGATGCCAGATGTATTTCAACTTCAACCTGATGTTCATCTTCATCTTCACAGAAGCCCCAGCACTCAAGGAAACGTGACTTGCGGCCTGTTTGAAATGCATCCTTCCTTGAAGTGATCACAGATCACATTTGATTTTGGATTGGTTAATGTAAAGGGAGAATGACCTTACATTCAGGTATCCAATCACAGTGCCTTTGGAAATTATTTAGACCCCTTGACCGTTTTCCACATTTTGTTACGTTACAGCCTCATTCTAAAATTGATTAAATTGTTCCCCCCCTCATCAATCTACATACAATAACCCATAATGTAAAAACAAAAACAGGTTTTTAGAAATGTTGGCAAATGTGAAATATCACATTTACATAAGTATTCAGACCCTTTACTCAGTACTTTGTTGAAGCACGTTTGGCAGCGATTACAGCCTCGAGTATTCTTGAGTTTGACGCTACAAGCTTGGCACACCTGTATTTGGGGAGTTTCTTCCATTCTTCTCTGCAGATCCTCTCAAGCTCTGTCAGGTTGGATGGAGAGCGTCGCTGCACAGCTATTTTCAGGTTTCTCCAGAGATGTTAGATCGGGGGTCAAGTCCGAGCTCTGGCTGGGCCACTCAAGGACATTCAGACACTTGTCCCGAAGCCACTCATGCTTTGTCTTGGCTGTGTGCTTAGGGTCATTGTCCTTTTGGAAGTTGCATCTTGGCCTCAGTCTGAGATCCTGAGCACTCTGGAGCATGTTTTCATCAAGGAGCTCGCTGTACTTTCCTCTGTTCATCTTTCCCTCGATCCTGACCAGTTTCCCAGTCCCTGCCGCTGAAAAACATCCCCACATCAAGAGGCTGCCACCACCATGCTTCACCGAAGGGATGGTGCCAGGTTTCCTCCAGACGTGACACTTGGCATTCAGGCCAATGATTCAATTTTGGTTTCATCAGACCAGAGAATCTTGTTTCTCATGTTCTGAGAGTCCTTTAGGTGCCTTTTGGCAAACTCCAAGCAGGCTGTCATGTGTCTTTTACTGAGGAGTGGCTTCCGTCTGGCCACTATCATAAAAGGCCTGATTGGTGGAGTTTTGCAGAGATGGTTATCCATCTGGAAGGTTTTCCCCATCTCCACATAGGAACTCTGGAGCTCTGTCAAAGTGACCATCAGATTCTTGGTCACCTCCCTGACCAAGGCCCTTCTCCCCCAATTGCTCAGTTTGGCCAGGCGGCCAGCTCTAGAAAGAGTATTGGTGGTTCCAAACTTCTTTCATTTAAGAATGATGGAGGCCACTGTGTTCTTGGGGACCTTCAATGATGCAGACATTTTTTGGTACCCTTTCCCGGATCTATGCCTCGACACAATCATGTCTCTGAGCTTTTTTGGAGAATTCCTTCGACCACATGGCTTGTTTTTTTTTTCTCTGACATACACTGTCAGGTAGACAGGTGTGTACCTTTCCAAATCATGTCCAATCAATTGATTGGACCACAGGTGGACTCCAATCAAGTTGTAGAAACATCTCAAGGATAATCAATGGAAACAGTCTGCACCTGAGCTCAATTTCGAGTCTCATAGTAAATGGTCGGAATATTTATGTAAATAAGGTATTTTCTTTATCATCGTTAATACATTTGCAATTTTTTTGCATTTTCGTTGTGGGGTATTGTGTGTAGATTGAGGAGGAAAAATGTATAAATTAATGTAATCCATTTTAGAATAATGTAATGTAACAAAAATGAGGAAAGAGGGAAGTGGTCTGAATACATTCCTGTATATACACTGAATATGCATTGTGTGCTCACATCGAGGAAACAAGGACGGACACATTAGAACAGGGCTTTGATTTATAGTCACCTTTGACCCTGGGCCCCTATTTCATGTCGTTATTATTCCCTTACCCGGAATGGCTCAGAGAGTTGGAGGTGGAACTGAGATCATTTCCTTCTATGGCACTCCCTAGGAGGTCTGGTTGATGCTGGACGATGTCATTGATTGTAGCACATGCAATGTGGCTCCTGCTGGGATGTAAGAGTTCCCACTGTGGCCATTATGGACAGCTTGAGTGATGTCACACCAGGGACGAGAGAGAGAGAGAGAGAGAGAGAGAGAGCGAGAAGGCCTGTCTGGTCACAAATATACTGTAAGTACAGTAGATATGGGCATAGCGGAAAAATAACACAAAGGGGTTTTAAAAAGTATCTGAACATTATTTAAAAAAAAAAAGATAAAGTGTATAATCATATATGCATGGAGAAAAACGGTATAATGGAAACATAATCTGTTGATGTATACAGCACCTGGTGTATAAATATTTGTTTTATAGAGCAAGGTTATCTTTGGTAATTTATCCATCTGATACATTGTACTGTATTTGTCCTGCTTACATAGGAAGGACTCAGTATCACAGAGAAGAACATATCCATCCCGTGCCTATAAGACATCCTGGGCTTTGACTACAGCATGTAAAGGATTTTCCCAAATAATGCACAGCATGGGGTAAACAGAGTCCCTTAAACTATCATAATGTCAAAACAGAATACAGGGACTATCATACAGGGACTATCATAATGTCAAAACAGCATACATGGACTATCATAATGTCAAAACAGTATACAGGGACTATCATACAGGGACTATCATAATGTCAAAACAGTATACAGGGACTATCATACAGGGACTATCATAATGTCAAAACAGAATACAGGGACTATCAAAATGTCAAAACAGCATACATGGACTATCATAATGTCAAAACAGCATACAGGGACTATCATAATGTCAGAAAAGAATACAGGGACTATCATAATGTCAAAACAGCATACATGGACTATCATAATGTCAAAACAGCATACATGGACTATCAATGTCAAAACAGCATACATGGACTATCATAATGTCAAAACAGCATACAGGGACTATCATACAGGGACTATCATAATGTCAAAACAGCATACAGGGACTATCATAATGTCAAAACAGCATACAGGGACTATCATAATGTCAAAACAGCATACAGGGACTATCATAATGTCAAAACAGCATACATGGACTATCATAATGTCAAAACAGCATACATGGACTATCATAATGTCAAAACAGAATACAGGGACTATCATAATGTCAAAACAGCATACATGGACTATCATAATGTCAAAACAGCATACATGGACTATCATAATGTCAAAACAGCATACAGGGACTATCATAATGTCAAAACAGCATACAGGGACTATCATACAGGGACTATCATAATGTCAAAACAGAATACAGGGACTATCATACAGGGACTATCATAATGTCAAAACAGAATACAGGGACTATCATAATGTCAAAACAGCATACAGGGACTATCATACAGGGACTATCATAATGTCAAAAGACAATACAGGGACTATCATAATGTCAAAACAGAATACAGGGACTATCATAGTGTCAAAACAGAATACAGGGACTATCATAATGTCAAAACAGCATACAGGGACTATCATAATGTCAAAACAGCATACAGGGACTATCATAATGTCAAAACAGCATACAGGGACTATCATACAGGGACTATCATAATGTCAAAACAGAATACAGGGACTATCATAATGTCAAAACAGCATACAGGGACTATCATAATGTCAAAACAGCATACAGGGACTATCATAATGTCAGAACAGCATACAGGGACTATCATAATGTCAAAACAGAATACAGGGACTATCATAATGTCAAAACAGCATACAGGGACTATCATAATGTCAAAACAGCATACAGGGACTATCATAATGTCAAAACAGCATACAGGGACTATCATAATGTCAAAACAGCATACAGGGACTATCATAATGTCAAAACAGCATACAGGGACTATCATAGTGTCAGAACAGCATACAGGGACTATCATAATGTCAAAACAGCATACAGGGACTATCATAGTGTCAAAACAGCATACAGGGACTATCATAGTGTCAGAACAGCATACAGGGACTATCATACAGGGACTATCATAATGTCAGAACAGCATACAGGGACTATCATAGTGTCAGAACAGCATACAGGGACTATCATAATGTCAGAACAGCATACATGGACTATCATAGTGTCAAAACAGCATACAGGGACTATCATAATGTCAAAACAGCATACAGGGACTATCATAATGTCAAAAGACAATACAGGGACTATCATAATGTCAAAACAGCATACAGGGACTATCATAGTGTCAGAACAGCATACAGGGATTATCATACAGGGACTATCATAATGTCAAAACAGCATACAGGGACTATCATAATGTCAAAACAGAATACAGGGACTATCATACAGGGACTATCATAATGTCAAAAGACAATACAGGGACTATCATAATGTCAAAACAGAATACAGGGACTATCATAGTGTCAAAACAGAATACAGGGACTATCATAGTGTCAAAACAGCATACAGGGACTATCATAATGTCAAAACAGCATACAGGGACTATCATAATGTCAAAACAGAATACAGGGACTATCATACAGGGACTATCATAATGTCAAAACAGAATACAGGGACTATCATAATGTCAAAACAGCATACATGGACTATCATAATGTCAAAACAGCATACAGAGACTATCATAATGTCAGAACAGCATACAGGGACTATCATAATGTCAAAACAGAATACAGGGACTATCATAATGTCAGAACAGCATACAGGGACTATCATAATGTCAAAACAGCATACAGGGACTATCATACAGGGACTATCATAATGTCAAAAGACAATACAGGGACTATCATAATGTCAAAACAGACTACAGGGACTATCATAATGTCAAAACAGAATACAGGGACTATCATAATGTCAAAACAGCATACAGGGACTATCATAATGTCAAAACAGTATACAGGGACTATCATAATGTCAAAACAGCATACAGGGACTATCATAATGTCAAAACAGAATACAGGGACTATCATAATGTCAAAACAGAATACAGGGACTATCATAATGTCAAAACAGAATACAGGGACTATCATAATGTCAAAACAGTATACAGGGACTATCATAATGTCAAAACAGCATACAGGGACTATCATAGTGTCAGAACAGCATACAGGGACTATCATAATGTCAAAACAGCATACAGGGACTATCATAGTGTCAAAACAGCATACAGGGACTATCATAGTGTCAGAACAGCATACAGGGACTATCATACAGGGACTATCATAATGTCAGAACAGCATACAGGGACTATCATAGTGTCAGAACAGCATACAGGGACTATCATAATGTCAGAACAGCATACATGGACTATCATAGTGTCAAAACAGCATACAGGGACTATCATAATGTCAAAACAGCATACAGGGACTATCATAATGTCAAAACAGCATACAGGGACTATCATAATGTCAAAACAGCATACAGGGACTATCATAGTGTCAGAACAGCATACAGGGATTATCATACAGGGACTATCATAATGTCAAAACAGCATACAATATATACTTCGCTCTATTCACTTGTTGAGACGAGTACTTGTTGACACAGTTTAAAAAATTGGAGCCTTGGGCTTTCAAATGCTTTAGTTACCTCATCAAAGAGCTTGCGAGCAGTAAAAGATGTTTGTGACTATCTTGACAAATCCATGCATGCAGACTAATAAATTGTGATGGGAGCTTGGTGTTATTTCCATGTCCTGTGAGCCTTGATCAATAGTTGATTGGGACTAATTTATTCAGCAACTTTCAAATAAACAAAATAAAACACAGGCACTTTGTATACTAAATAAAAGAGGCACATCTCATTGAAAAGCTGTTCTGCTCTGATAAAAAAAAAGTCCTTAAAGAAACAACCAAATAATCCCAGAAAACAGTTTCTTTCATCTTGATCCTGTGGGAAATTCCCCTGCTTGTGGTGCAACGAGCGAGTTTTTGGATCGTGGGGCAAATAGGGCATGAAATCTCAGTGAAACATCCTGAAGATCCTGATAATTTTCAACACTTGCCCTTCCCCTCTCTCTCTTGTGAGACATTGAGGAGATCCTGTCCAACCTGAAGCTCCATTCCCTCTCTGAAATAGCCTGGTAGAGTTTTTAAACAACTCAATTGACCAAGGTTGTTTGAAGTTTTAGAATTTATTTATTTACTTTTTTGGTGCTCAATGCACACATTGTGCAGTTTCTCTAGAGGTAAATCAGATCAAGCCCCAACTGTGCGATGTAGTAATTAGAGTTGTAGTTTCCAAAAGGCCAATATTTCTACATAGTTCAGCGCAGAAAATGTGGTCATTAATGAACTACAACGACCATAATCCATATTGCACGCCTACTTGTCCGGTCTGTGTGTTTCTTTAACACCTGCTATGTTAGGTTAGTGTGGGGCACACCGAGGTAGGTCGGGCAGATAAGGAGAGCAAGAGAAGAGACAGATGAATTCCTTTTTTCGAGAGAGATAGAGAGCAGTTGCTTCGCCAGGTGTCTCTACCTGAAAATAAATGATCTAAGTGATTGATAGTTGGCATTCAGCAGTCATAGTAGTATGTCTTATTTACTTTGAAGAACTACTAAAATAGTGATTTTTGTCAGACAACAGACAGGTCTATCGAGATGAGATGACTTGGAATCAAATAAAGTCATCATATAAAACCAATGTAATAAACACAACACTGAAACATTTTCCTAAAGTAAACGAATGTGAATAAATGATGGTTAATAAGTGATCAGCACTAATGTACAGTCACTACCATCATGGGGACTTTTATTACAGTCACTACCATCACGGGGACTTTTATTCATTGTTTTATTCTGTGTTGTTACAGCATTCAACCCATAATGAATAGCGCATTTAATGTATTGTACTTTTTTTTAATTTATTTTTTTTAAATCGAAAAACTGAAATCGAACTGACCTCAAAAGCACTAATTCACTCAGCACGTGCAGGGGCTTCCAGGGGCTTCCAGGGGCTGAAGCCGTAGGGGGCCCAGGAGGCAAACAAAAATAAACATGAAAGAGTGTAGTACATATTATATATGCAGTTTATCTTTTCTGCAACCGCCAACCACAGGTGGACTCAGGAGCTCTCAATGAGTATAGACAGCCTGCTCTCAATGAGTATAGACAGCCTGCTCTCAATGAGTATAGACAGCCTGCTCTCAATGAGTATAGACAGCCTGCTCTCAATGAGTATAGACAGCCTGCTCTCAATGAGTATAGACAGCCTGCTGCTGCCGGTTGGGGGTAACTTGGGAGCCCCATCTTGGTTGGGTAACTGATTCAGGGCCCGTCCTAGCCTTAAATAAAACCCAAACAAAGCCCCGGGGAGCGCAGGGGAGAGGAGCAGGTGCAGGGGGAGATACTGATCGATTTGGTTGTCCGCCGATAAAATAAGAAATCAGGGCTTTACTCGGCGCTGACTTGGCAAGCCTTCAGAGGGCTGAGGAGATTAGAAAAGAGAATTTCCCGACAACAAACAAAGGGCATGGTTAAAGAGCCCAGTCCTGACCGCTTGTCCCTTTGTCTCTTTCTAAGTGTGATTAGATCGGAGTCTTTCCATCCTGTCTGGGAGGAGGGGGGGGGGGGGGGGGGGGGAATCTGAACTCTGGCTCTATAAATGTCAATATACTCTTGTTTTAGATGACTTGATTCTTCTGAGATGAGACACAGTGCTGGAGAACGTTCAACGTTACAAAAAAACAAAAGCAAAGTGACGTTCATCTGCGTCATGTGTTCTAAAGTTCCTCTCACACACACACACACACACACACACACACACACACACACATACATACATATACACACACACACACACACATACATATACACACACACACATACACACACACACATATACACACACACACACATACACACACACATACATACACACACACACACACACATACATACATACATACATACATACATACATACATACATACATACATACATACATACATACATACACACACACACACACACAGCTCAAAAAAATAAAGGGAACACTTAAACAACACAATGTCACTCCAAGTCAATCACACTTCTGTGAAATCAAACTGTCCACTTAGGAAGCAACACTGATTGACAATAAATTTCGCATGCCGTTGTGCAAATGGAATAGACAACAGGTGGAAATTATAGGCATTTAGCAAGACACCCCCAATAAAGGAGTGGTTCTGCAGGTGGGGACCACAGACCACTTCTCAGTTCCTATGCTTCCTGGCTGATGTTTTGGCCACTTTGGAATGCTGGCGGTGCTTTCACTCTAGTGGTAGCATGAGACTGAGTCTACAACTCACACAAGTGGCTCAGGTAGTGCAGCTCATCCAGGATGGCACATCAATGCGAGATGTGGCAAGAAGGTTTGCTGTGTCTGTCAGCGTAGTGTCCAGAGCATGGAGGCGCTACCAGGAGACAGGCCAGTACATCAGGAGAAGGCCGTAGGAGGGCAACAACCCAGCATCAGGACCGCTACCTCCGCCTTTGTGCAAGGAGGAGCACTGCCAGAGCCCTGCAAAATGACCTCCAGCAGGCCACATATGTGCATGTGTCTGCTCAAACGGTCAGAAACAGACTCCATGAGGGAGGTATGAGGGTCCGACGTCCACAGGTGGGGGTTGTGCTTACAGCCCAACATCGTGCAGGACGTTTGGCATTTGCCAGAGAACACCAAGAATGGCAAATTCGCCACTGGCGCCCTGTGCTCTTCACAGATGAAAGCAGGTTCACACTGAGCACATGTGACAGACGTTACAGTCTGGAGACGCCATGGAGAATGTTCTGCTGCCTGCAACATCCTCCAGCATGACCGGTTTGGCGGTGGGTCAGTCATGGTGTGGGGTGGCACAGCCCTCCATGTGCTCGCCAGAGGTAGCCTGACTGCCATTAGGTAGTCAGGCTACATATGCTGGTGCGGTTGGCCCTGGGTTCCTCCTAATGCAAGACAATGCTAGACCTCATGTGGCTGGAGTGTGTCAGCAGTTCCTGCAAGAGGAAGGCATTGATGCTATGGACTGGCCCGCCCGTTCCCCAGACCTGAATCCAATTGAGCACATCTGGGACATCATGTCTCGCTCCATCCACCAACAGACTGTCCAGGAGTTGGCGGATGCTTTAGTCCAGGTCTGGGCAGGTGATCCCTCAGGAGACCATCCGCCACCTCATCAGGAGAATGCCCAGGCGTTGTAGGGAGGTCATACAGGCACGTGGAGGCCACACACACACTACTGAGCCTCATTTTGACTTGTTTTAAGGACATTACATCAAAGTTGGATCAGCCTGTAGTGTGGTTTTCCACTTTGATTTTGAGTGTGACTCCAAATCCAGACCTCCATGGGTTGATAAATTTGATTTCCATTGATAATTTTTGTGTGATTTTGTTGTCAGCACATTGAACTATGTAAAGAAAAAGTATTTAATAAGAATATTTAATTCATTCAGATCTAGGATGTGTTATTTTAGTGTTCCCTTTATTTTTTTGAGAGGTGTACATATTCCTCCCCCCCTACTACCATACTCCTTTCAAAAGGCACTTAAATCTTTTGTCTTGCCCATTCACCCTCTGAATGGCACAATCAACGTCTCAAGGCATAAAAATACCTATTTAACCTGTCCTCTCCCCTTGATTTAATAAGTGACATCAATAACGAATCATAGATTTCACCTGGACTCACCTGGTCAGTCTATGTACTACAATGTACTACATCACAGTGCTAGAGGCGTCACTACAGACCCGGGTTCGATCCCGGGCTGTATCAAAACCGTCCGTGATCGGGAGTCCCACATAGCGGTGCATAATTGGCCCAGCGTCGTCCGGGTTAGGGAAGGGTTTGGCCAGGGTGGGTCGTCATTATAAATAAGAATTTGTTCTTTACTGACAAATAAATAAATAATGATTAAATAATGGTTAAATAAAATAAAAAATACATGTACAAAAAGAGCAGGTGTCCTTAATGTTTTATACACGGCAGGTAGCCTAGCAGTTAAGAGCCAGTAACTGTTTAGTCGCTTGTTCGACTCCCCGAGCTGGCATGGCAGTTAACCCCCAGCAACAACTGCTTCCCGGTGCCAATGATGACAGCTAAGGCATAACCCCCCAATATTTTTGAAAACAACGTATAGCCTCAGAACTATGATTTAGATCTCATGGATGGTCAGTCTTTGCATCTATTGTGCAGTCTATGAATTGGAGAGTGGTTACAATTCTCGGACTACCCAAAGATTCCTAGATGCCCTTCCAGACTCCCTCACCTACCCAAGGACGTCAGAGGCCAAAAATCAGTTAACCACCTAACTGAGGAACTACATTTAACCTTGCTTAATACCCTAGATGCAGTCGCACCCCTAAAAACAATAAATATTTGTCATAAGAAACTAGCTCCCTGGTATACAGAAAATACCTGAGCCCTGAAGCTTCCAGAAAATGGGAACAAAAATGGTGCCACACCAAACTGGAAGTCTTCCGACTAGCTTGGAAAGACAGTACCGTGCAGTATCGAAGAGCCCTCACTGCTGCTCCATCATCCTATTTTTCCAAATTAATTGAGGAGAATAATGAAAATCCGAAATGTATTTTTGATATTGTCTCAAAGTTAACTAAAAAGCAAGCATTCCCCAAAGAGGGGATGGCTTTCACTTCAGCAGTAATAAATTCATGAACTTCTTTGACGAAAAGATCATGATCATTAGAAAGCAAATTACGGACTCCTCTTTAAATCTGCGTATTCCTCCAAAGCTCAGTTGTCCTGAGTCTGCACAACTCTGCCAGGACCTAGGATCAAGGGAGACACTCAAGTGTTTTAGTACTATATCTCTTGACACAATGATGAAAATAGTCTTGGCCTCTAAACCTTCAAGCTGCATACTGGACCCTATTCCAACTGAACTACTGAAAGAGCTGCTTCCTGTGCTTGGCCCTCCTATGTTGAATATAATGAACGGCTTCCTAACCACCGAATGTGTACCGAATTCACTAAAAGAGGCAATAATAAAGTCTCTCTTGAAAAAGCCAAACCTTGACCGAGAACATGTAAAAAAAACTATTGGCCTATTGGCCTTGAATCTCCCATTCCTCTCAAACATTTTTGAAAAAGCTGTTGCGCAGCAACTTACTGCCTTCCTGAAGACAAAACAACGTATACGAAATGCTTCAGTCTGGTTTCAGACCATGTTATAGCACTAAGACTGAACTCGTAAAGGTGGTAAATAACCTTTAAATGGCGTCAGACCGAGGCTCTGCATCTGACCTTAGTGCTTCTTTTGATACCATCGATCACCACATTCTTTTGGAGAGATTGGAAATTCAAATTGGTCTACACGGACAAGTTCTGGCCTGGTTGAGATCTTATCTGTCGGAAAGATATCAGTTTGTCTCTGTGGATGGTTTGTCCTCTGACAAATCAACTGTAAATGTCAGTGTTCCTCAAGGTTCCATTTTAGGACCACTATTGTTTTCACTATATATTTTACCTCTTGGTGATGTAATTTGGGAAACATAAGGTTAACTTTCACTGCTATGTGGACGATACGCAGCTGTACATTTCAATGAAACATGGTGAAGCCCCAAAATTGCCCTCCCCGGAAGCCCGTGTTTCTAACATAAGGAAGTGATTGGCAGAGAGATGATAGTTTTAGGTCCCAAGAAACAAAGAGATCTTCTGTAGGATCTGACAATTAATCTTGATGGTTGTACAGTCATCTCAAATAAAACTGTGAAGGACCTCGGCGTTACTCTGGATCCTGATCTCTCTTTTGATGAACATAATCAAGAATATTTCAAGGACAGCTTTTTTCCATCTTCGTAATATTTAAAAAAATCTGACATTTTCTGTCCAAAAATTATGCAGAAATATTATCCATGCTTTTGTCACTTCTAGATTACTGCAATGCTCTATTTCCGGCTACTCGGATAAAGCACTAAATAAACTTCAGTTAGTGCTAAACACGGCTGGTAGAATCTTGAAAATAACCCAAATATTTGATCATATTACTCAAGTGCTAGCCTCTCTACACTAGCTTCCTGTTAAGGCAAAGGCTGATTAAGGTTTTACTGCTAACCTACAAAGCATTACATGGGCTTGCTCCTACCTATCTTTCCGATTTGTTCCTGCCATACATCCCTACACGTATGCTATTCTGTCCCTAGAGTTTCTAAGCAAAAGCTGGAGGCAGGGCTTTCTCCTATAGAGCACCAGTTTTATGGCATGGTCTACATATCTATTGGAGAGACGCAGACTCGGTCGGGACCTTTAAGTATTTATTAAAAAGACTCATCTCTTCAGTAAGATTGATTGTAGTCTGGCCCAGGGGTGTGAAGGTGAATGGAAAGGCACTGGAGCAACGAACCGCCTTTGCTGTCTCTGCCTGGCTGGTTCCCTTCTTTCCACTGGGATTCTCTGCCTCTAACCCTATTACAGGGGCTGAGTCACTGGCTTACTGGTGCTCTTCCATGCTGTCCCTAGGAGGGATGCATCACTTGAGTGGGTTGAGTCATTGACGTGATCTTCCTGTCTGGGTTGGCAAGCCCCTCGGGTTCGGGAAGGTCTTTGTGGGCTATACTCTGCCTTGTCTCAGGGTAGTAGGTTGGTGGTTGAAGATATCCCTCTAGTGGTGTGGGGTCTGTGCCTTGGCAAAGTGGGTGGGTATCGTCGGACTGGGCCACAGTGGCTCCCGACCCCTCCTGTCAAAGTCTCCAGTATTTATGCTGCAATAGTTTGTGTCGGGGGACTAGGGTCAGTCTGTTATATCTGGAGCATTTCTCATATCTTATCCAGTGTCCTGTGTGAATTTAAGTATGCTCCCTCTAATTCTCTCTCCCTCTCCTCTCGGAGGACCTGAGCCCTAGGACCATGCCTCAGGGCTACCTGGCATGATAACTCCTTGCTGTCCCCAGTCCACCTGGTCATGCTGCTGCTCCAGTTTCAACTGTTCTGCCTGCTGCTATGGAACCCAGACCTGTTCACTGGACGTGCTACCTGTCCCAGACCTGCTGTTTTGTACTCTCTCTCTCTACCGCAACTGCTGTCTCGAACTCTGAATGATCGGCTATGAAAAGCCAACTGACATTTACTCCTCAGGTGCTGACCTGTTGCACCCTCTACAACCACTGTGATTATTATTATCTGACCCTGCTGGTCATCTATGAACATTTGAACATCTTGGCCATGTTCTGTTATAATCTCCACCCGGCACAGCCAGGAGAGGACTGGCCACCACTCAGAGCCTGGTTCCTCTCTAGGTTTCTTCCTAGGTTCCTGCCTTTCTAGGGAGTTTTTCCTAGCCACAGTGCTTCTACATCTGCATTGCTTGCTGTTTGGGGTTTTAGGCTGGGTTTCTGTACAACACTTTGTGACATCGGGTGATGTAAAAAAGGGCTTTATAAATACATTTAATTGATTGATTGATCCCTACTGCCTCTGATCTGGTGGAATCACTAAACACAAATGATTAATTTGTAAGTGATGCCTGAGTGTGCCCTTGACTCTCCGAAAGTAAAAAAATAATAATTGTGCTGTTTGGATTGCCTAATATAAGTAATTTGAAATGATTTATACTTTTTTTGCAATTACATTTTGATACCTAAGTATATTTAAAACAAAATACCTTTACTTTAATTCAAGTACTATTTTACTGGGTGACTTTCACTTTTACTTGAATAATTTTCTAATAAAAAAGGTATATCTTTACTTTTACTCAAGTATGACAATTGGGAACTTTTCCCACCACTGTGTAGGTTCAAGTCGTCACCGTGTAGGTTACAGGCGTCACCGTGTAGGTTACAGGCGTCACCATGGCAACTGTGTGTGTATTGCCACTTGCTCAAAGCCGATTCCGTCACGTCAGAGTACAGGAGCTCAAGTGAGGTTCACAGTAGAGACGAGGGTTTTTCCGTGGGGAGTTGTTTGAATACTCGGGCTGACATATTGTGTTAGAGCCCCGTCGGAGAGACAACCCTTTTACAGTAGGTGGTTTCCTCCCTCAGGTGCCATGAGTGTGACAGGAAATGATATGTTGACACAGCCAATGGCAACGTGTGTGACAGATGACATAGAAATGACCCCACAGTGTCACAGCACCAAGACCAACCAACCTGTTTCATACTCACCAAGAGTCAGTGTACGGCACTGGAATTCACTATAGAAAGAACATTATGGGGCCTATGTAACATTCAGGAGCAAGGGCTATTTAAAACAGAATGCTGTGTGGTGCTGTCTTTGAGCCAAAATGTCCGCCGCGCTTCACCCAGGTACATGTCCCAAGGTGTCCCCGACCTTGTATTAAAAATGCCATAAAAAATACAATGTATTATGCATTAGCCCTAATGAAATTCACTTAGGATGTTGCAGGCCTAAACACAGAATCATCAGAGCAGTAATATTTTTCAAATTAAAAAAGGGACGATTTCATTAGAAGACAAAAACAAAAAAAGTGGATAAATGTTATACATTGCTGGTCAAACAAACGAGTGATGGAATGTTTATTCAGTCGTGGCAATTTGCTGAGGTAATGGATTCTTTGGCCAATAAAGAAATTTAACAAAATAAAAAAAATTCAAACAATTACGCCCCACCATTTCAGTTATAAATTGTTAGCGATGTCACATCAATGCAGATCGCTGTAGAACGGTTTGTTCAATCTATGCAATTAGACCAGTGGTCACCAACCGGTCGATTAAAAAACCCAACAAAGCTTTTCACATTTCTATTTTCATTTATCTGGCGCTGTTAAAGGTAGGTGGATTCAGCTGCACTGCATGCTGGGTAGGTGAACTATTACAATTTCATGTTGTCTGACGGTACAAACTCTGCCTTTCCCGGTGGGCCCGGGAATGCAAATCAAGTGCACTATAATGCACTATAGTGCACTACAATGTCTGCAGTAACGTATCAGGCCTGAAAGAAAGTTAAAGCAAAGACTGTGTCCCTTGAATGCACCATTTACCATGGCAGAGGTGAAAAGGGCAATAGGTACGGCTGGGTTAACTTCACCTGGGAAAGATGAGGTGTTCTATATTATGTTGGCCCATCTTAGCGATGAGGCACTGGATAAGGTATTGGTGTTGTACAACAGAGCGTGGGAGGAGGGGAAACTACCAGGCAGCTGGAAGGAGACAGTAGTGGTACCAATCCACTACCAGACAACAAGAAGGAGACAGTAGTGGTACCAATCCACTACCAGACAACAGGAAGGAGACAGTAGTGGTACCAATCCACTACCAGACAACAGGAAGGAGACAGTAGTGGTACCAATCCACTACCAGACAACAGGAAGGAGGCAGTAGTGGTACCAATCCACTACCAGACAACAGGAAGGAGACAGTAGTGGTACCAATCCACTACCAGACAACAGGAAGGAGACATTAGTGGTACCAATCCACTACCAGACAACAGGAAGGAGACAGTAGTGGTACCAATCCACTACCAGACAACAGGAAGGAGACAGTAGTGGTACCAATCCACTACCAGACAACAGGAAGGAGACAGTAGTGGTACCAATCCACTACCAGACAACAGGAAGGAGACAGTAGTGGTACCAATCCACTACCAGACAACAGGAAGGAGACAGTAGTGGTACCAATCCACTACCAGACAACAGGAAGGAGACAGTAGTGGTACCAATCCACTACCAGACAACAGGAAGGAGGCAGTAGTGGTACCAATCCACTACCAGACAACAAGAAGGAGACAGTAGTGGTACCAATCCACTACCAGACAACAGGAAGGAGCCAGTAGTGGTACCAATCCACTACCAGACAGATGGAAGGAGACAGAAGTGGTACCAATCCTTAACATCACATGCATGTAAAATTATGGAACGTATGATTACGGAGAGGCTAATTTACTTCCTGGAGAGCAGGGGGTTAGTATCGCTACACATCAGAGTGGATTCAGGAAGGGAAAGGGAACTATGGACCCAGTGCTCTGCTTAGAAACAGAGGCCAGGAAGGCTCGGGTGTACAAGGAGACTGTTGTAGCTGTCTTTTTGTGATGTGGAGAAGGTGTATGATGTGGAAGGAGGGGTTGGTAATCAAGATTGATATTACGGGGGTAGGAGGAAGAATGTACAACTGGATAAAGGACTTCTTGTTTGGAAGGTCTATCCAGATGAGGGTGGTGAAGTCTCTCTCAGGCAGCTACCTGGTGGATAACGATACACCACAGGGGGGCGTGATTAATCCTTGGTTGTTCTCAATCATGATCATGATGCTTACTCTCAGGTACGTCCGTATATTAGGTCGTTATTTGCAGATGATGGTGCCTTATGGAAGAGGGGGGGGGGGGGGGGGGGTGCCATACATAGTCAGGAAGGTACAGGAAGCAATTGATGAGGTAGAGCGGTGGGCATTTAATGTGGGGATTCAGGTTCTCTGTAGAGAAAACTCAGACAGTGTTCTTTACCCGGAGGAAGGTGGGATATGAGGTATGCTTGAGGTTGTATGGGAGAAAGTTGGAGAGGGTGGGAGCCTTCAGGTTCCTTGGGATTTACTTTGACACTAGACTGACCTGGGCAGAACACATTGAGAGAGTGGTGGGAAAGTGTAAGAAGGTGATAAATGTGATGTGCTGTATGACGGGGAAGGAGTGGGGGGGCTGGGCGTTCCTCATTCAGCACCATGTATGTTGCATTGATCCGGTCTGACAGGAAAGGAGTGGGGGTCTGGACGTGCCTCATTGATGACCATGTATGTGCATTGATCTGGTCAGACAGGAAAGGAGTAGGGAGCTGGGCGTTCATCATTGATGACCATGTATGTGCATTGATCTGATCTGACAGGAAAGGAGTAGGGAGCTGGGCGTTCCTCATTGAAGACCATATATGTTGCATTGATACGATCTGTAATGGACTATCGCAGTATAGCGTATGGTTCGGCAGCCCGGACATCATTAGAACGGCTTGATGTCATACAGGGACAAGGAATCTGCATATGTAGTGGGGCGTTTCGGACGTTCCCAGTGGCTGCACTACAGGTGGAGATGGGGGAAATTCCATTGCAGATTGGGAGGGGAGAACGGCAGGAAGGCACAGAAGAGAGGAGGCTATATTTACAAGATTAAGGGTGGGACCCAGCCAATTGAATAAGACCTTACATGTGATAGGAAAGCATCCAACAGGAAAGTGTGATTATTGCCAGGAAACAGAGACCGTGGAGCATGTACTGCTACAGTGTGGGCAGTATCAGAGGGAAAGAGAGATGCTGAGATCGAGTATGAGAGAGAATGGGATACAGGAAATTAGGAGTATAATTGAGTAGTACGTCATTAGATATAGTCTCAAATATTTTGTTATCTTTTTTTAAGAGCAACGGGGGATGGAAGGTAGGATTTAGATCCTCCTTGTCTCTAGCCCACACTCCAGTACATTAGGTGGCGATAATGCACCATAATGTTGGATGCAAACTGCTGATAAACCCCCACAGATGAAGAAGACTGTCCTTTTTGGTCAGTGTCAGCGGAGGAACGTTGACAGGCAGACCTCAGTCTGCTAAACTCTCCCACGGCTGAGACTGACTGTCAGACGCAGGCACCATCAGCCCAGTAAAATACAAATAAAAAAGCACAGTATTTAAAATGTACACTCACTCAGCTATGTCTCACAAGTAATACAACAGCGGATCCATGACCTGTATGATCGTATAGCCTACCTCAAATAAAACAAATAAGAACACAAACAAATGGTCTCACCAACAGTGCATTGGCAGGGCAATTCAAGAAAATAAAGAAAGATCTTACCAGTGCAGTTGATCGGTTCAGAAAAATGATCAGAAGGAAATCCACAAAGGCCCCACCCCTCAAAACATTTATAGGCCTGTGGAAATAGCCTTTCAAAAACTTGTCAGACAATCCACAGAAAGGAAAAAAACGTTTTCTTAATTCTCCAATACATGTATGTGACAAGTCTCACCTGTCCAGCATCACAAGAAAACTAGGTTCTTCCAACTAACAGAAGTTTCCCGGGCAACAAAATCTTTATTCTCCCACCTTTCTCCTGTCAAAATCCATGCTGGACTTGACACACCCACTTCCTATAGCCACTCAAAGCAGGAAGTGACAATGGGTGTGTCTAGGCCTAGGGAGTGATCAGGGTGGAGCCTACAGCCCCAACACATCAAGAAACTATAGAACCTTGTAGGTTACACAATGATAATGTATTGGGCCTATAGCCTACTGCACAAACCTCATTGCTATAGTACTGTTTTTATTGTTGCATAGGCTTGGGCTACGTTTTTAAGTCATGGTAAAAAAAAAATCTGAATGGTAGATAAAAAAATTTACTTTAAAAAGTGATATTGACTCAGATAATGTTGGTGACCACTGAATTAGACAATCCATCCCAACCCAATGAATGGCCAATGTATTTCATTTATTAAGGGCCTAAGGCGGATCGTTTCTCCAGTTGTTGTGGTCTTGTTTAGGGGGCGCTATGCACCCCTAAAATCTAAGGGGGCACAAAGTATGTGAGGATGGCTAGGGTGTGGTCTGGAGGCTGTCTGGGCCACCTGACTGTAAATTGGAGAATTCTATTTTAATCGTATTTATTATAATTTTTTGCACTGACTCTCTTGCACAGGCTTGATGTATACTCACTGGACTTTAACCACGCTCTAACACATAATACGTTGACACTCACACACACGCACGCACACGCACGCACACGCACGCACGCACGCACGCACACACACACACACACACACACACACACACACACACACGGGAACGTATTCAAGCGCCTTGACCTTTTCCACATTTAGTTTCAGGCATATTCTAAAATGTATAAAATAGATTTTATCCTCATCAATCTACACACAATACCCCATAATGACAAAACAAAAACAGGTTTTAGACATTTTATCAAAGTTATTAAAAAATAAAAAGCTGAAACATGACATTTACATACATTTTCAGACCCTTTACTCAGTACTTTGTTGAAGCACCTTTGGCAGCGATTACAGCCTCGAGTCTTCTTGGGTATGACGATACAAGCTCGGCACACCAGCATTTGGGTGTTTCTCCCAATCTTCTCTGCAGATCTTCTCAAGCTCTGTCAGGTTGGATGGGGATCGTCGCTGCACAGCTATTTTCTGGTCTCTCCAGAGATGTTCGATCGAGTTCAAGTCCAGGCTCTAGCTGGGCCACTCAAGGACATTCAGAAACTTGTCCCGAAGCCACTCCTAGGTTGTCTAGGCTGTGTGCTTGGTGTCGTTGTCCTGTTGAGGTGTTGAGCACTATGGACTAGGTTTTTTCAAGGATCTCTCTGTTCATTTTTCCCTCGATCCTGACTAGTCTCCAAGTCCCTGCAGCTGAAAAACATCCTCACAGCATGATGCTGCCACCACCATGTTTCACTGTAGGGATGGTGCCAGATTCCCTCCAGATGTGACGCTTGGCATTCAGGCCAAAGCGTTCAATCTTGGTTTCATCAGACCCTTTAATCTTGTTTCTCATGTTCTGAGAGTCTTTAGGTGCCTTTTCGCAAACTCCAAGCAGGATGTCATGTGCCTTACTGAGGAATGGCTTCCGTGTGACCACTAGTGCTGTAGTGCTGCAGAGATGGTTGTCCTTCTGGAAGATTCTCACATCTCCATAGAGGAACTCTGGAGCTCTGTCAGAGTGACCATTGGGTTGTTGGTCACCTCCCTTACCAAGGCCCTTCTCCCCTGATTGCCCAGTTTGGCCAGACGGCCAGCTCTAGAAAGAGATTTGGTGCATCCAAACATCTTTAATTTAAGAATGATGGAAGCCACTGTGTTCTTGGGGACCTTCAATGCTGCAGACAGTTTTTGGTACCCTTCCCCAGATCTGTGCACCGACACAATCCTGTCTCGGAGCTCTACATACGATTCCTTCGACCTCATGGCTTGGTTTTTGCTCTGACATACACTGTTAACTATGGGACCTTATATAGACAGGTGTGTCACTTTCCAAATCATGTCCAATCATGTACCTGAGCTCAATTTCGAGTCTCATATCAGAGGGTCTGAATACTTATGTAAATAAGGTATTTCTGTGTTTTATTTTTAATACATCTGCAAACATTTCTAAAAAGCTGTTTTTACTTTGTCATTATGTGTAACGGCATTCTTCCTCCTCTTCTGAGGAGGAGTAGCGAGAAGGATCGGAGGACCAATGCACAGCGTGGTAAGTGTCCATAACGTTTATTTTAAGATATAAACTGAACACTATGAAACAATACAAAACAATAAACGTGAACATGAACGAAACCGAAACAGTACCGTGTGGCAACAAACACTCACACGGAAACAAACACCCACAACTCAACAGTGAAACCCAGGCTACCTGAGTATGATTCTCAATCAGAGACAACTAACGACACCTCCCTCTGATTGAGAACCATACTAGGCTGAACTCAAAACCCCAACATAGAAAAACACACATAGACTGCCCACCCCAACTCACGCCCTGACCATACTAAATAAAGACAAAACAAAGGAAATAAAGGTCAGAACGTGACATTATGGGGTATTGTGTGTAGATTGAGGAGGAAAAATATTTATTGAATCCATTTTCAAATAAGGCTGTAACATAACAAAATGTAGAAAAAGTGAAGGGGTCTGAATACTTTCCCAATGCACTGTACGCTGCTGCTACTCTGTTTATTATCTTTCCTGATTGTCTAGTCACTTTTACCCTTACCTACATGTACAGTACCAGTCCAGAGTTTGAACACCTACTCATTCAAGGGGTTCCTTTATTTTGACTATGGATTAACACATATGGAATCATGTAGCAACCCCCCAAAAAGTTTTTGTCTTAGATTTTAGATTCTTCGAAGTAGCCACTCTTTGCCTTGATGACAGCCTTGATGACACTCTTGATATTCACTCAACCAGCTTCACCTGGAATGCTTTTCCCACAATCTTGAAGGAGTTCCCACATATGCTGAGCACAACAGAAGCTGTTTAGAAGCTTCTTGGATCTAGACTTGGCGCTCCGGTACCGCTTGATGTGCGGTAACAGGGAGAACAGTCTATGATTACGGTGACTGGAGTCTTTGACAATTTTTTGGGTATATATGGACTTGGTATTTTACCAAATGGGGCTATCTTCTGTATACCCACCCTACCTTGTCACAACACAACTGATGGGCTCAAACGCATTAAGAATGAAATAAATTCCACAAATTAACTTTTATCATGGCACACCTGTTAATTGAAATGCATTCCAAGTGACTACCTCATGAAGCTGGTTGAGAGAATGCCAAGAGTGGGTTAAAGCTGTCATCAAGGCAGCATCATGAAGAAGAATCTCAAATATAAAATATATTTTTATTTGTTTAACACTTTTTTGGTTACTACATGAATCCATATGTGTTATTTCATAGTTGTAATGTCTTCACTATCATTCTACAATGTAGAAAATAGTAAAAAATAAAGAAAAACCCTTGAATGAGTAGGTGTGTCCAAACTTTTGACTGGTACTGTATGTGTTTTTAACAGGACAAATCTGAGGGGTTACGTGTCTCTGTGCCCCCTACTGTATAGGCATGACACCTGAAGCTGAAAGTATACATTGTTCCTAACAGTTCTAGGATCAGATTACTCAACCCCAAATCTTTACCTTAATCTCTAAACTGACAAACATGTATCTGACCCTGGACCTGTGCTTAGGGGAAACTTCCACCAGCTCCACATAACCAGGAAGGGTGTTGAGAATGGAGGGTGATGAGAATGACCAGGAAGGGAGGGTGTTGACAATGGAGGTTGGTGAGAGTGACCAGAAAGGGAGGGTGTTGACAATGGAGGTTGGTGAGAATGACCAGGAAGGGAGGGTGTTGACAATGGAGGTTGGTGAGAGTGACCAGAAAGGGAGGGTGTTGACAATGAAGGTTGGTAAGGATGACCAGGAAGGGAGGGTGTTGACAATGGAGGTTGGTGAGAATGACCAGGAAGGGAGGGTGTTGACAATGGAGGTTGGTGAGAGTGACCAGGAAGGGAGGGTGTTGACAATAGAGGTTGGTGAGAATGACCAGGAAGGGAGGGTGTTGACAATGGAGGTTGGTGAGAATGACCAGGAAGGGAGGGTGTTGACAATGGAGGTTGGTGAGAATGACCAGGAAGGGAGGGTGTTGACAATGGAGGTTGGTGAGAGTGACCAGGAAGGGAGGGTGTTGACAATAGAGGTTGGTGAGAATGACCAGGAAGGGAGGGTGTTGACAATGGAGGTTGGTGAGAATGACCAGGAAGGGAGGGTGTTGACAATGGAGGTTGGTGAGAATGACCAGGAAGGGAGGGTGTTGAGAATGGAGGGTGCTGTGAATAGAGGGTGGTAGGAATTGAGAACTACAGGTGTCAATCATTACAGGTGTCAATCTCACATGGAAAAACCAATGTCCATTTACTTGAACCCTCAAGAGGGATGTGTATCCTTGTGACTGTTTCATGAGTCACAAGGATACACATCCCTCTTGAGGGTTCACACACTGATGATGTTGGCTTGATGTGATCTCAATGGCCACAGTGTCAGAGGCGTTTGCAATCAGAGGTACAAACATTCTCTTCACATAGCTTGCGTGACCAACAACCAATAGCACATCTTAGTTTGGACATGAGCCAGAGCTAAATAGCTTTGTTTGTGTTTTAGTGTAAGCCAGCTCAGAGGTAAGCCAGTTCAGAGATAAGTCAGTTCAGAGGTAAGCCAGTTCAGAGGTAAGCCAGTTCTGAGATAAGCCAGTTCAGAGGTAAGCCAGTTCAGAGGTAAGCCAGTTTTGAGGTAAGCCAGTTCAGAGATAAGCCAGTTCAGAGGTAAGCCAGTTTTGAGGTAAGCCAGTTCAGAGATAAGCCAGTTCAGAGGTAAGCCAGTTCAGAGATAAGCCAGTTCAGAGGTAAGCCAGTTTTGAGGTAAGCCAGTTCAGAGATAAGCCAGTTCAGAGGTAAGCCAGTTTTGAGGTAAGCCAGTTCAGAGATAAGCCAGTTCTGAGGTAAGCCAGTTCAGAGATAAGCCAGTTCAGAGGTGTAACTTTTGTTTTGAGCAAAATCTGGAGAGAACTGAAAAGTAAGCCTGAGACATTTGAGTCATTTCACCGTAAATCTTCAATTAGATGCGGACTCTTAACTAGCCACTTGCCCATTTTAATAGCCAGGCAACGCCGGCCATTCCAGCAAATAATCGCCTGTTTCAAATAATTGCCGGGTCTAAATGCATTGTTTAGGATGTTACCATGAATTGTTTACAAGGTTTAATGTTTTATGTGTAACAGTAAATAATTCAGTAATGACAAAAAAAAATTATGGAAATCATCTGTTTTTATCGCCAGTAAGAAACTGCTAGCCATTGGCTGCTAACATCTGAGAACTGCTAGCCATTGGCTGCTAACATCTGAGAACTGCTAGCTAACTGGCAAGCACAAAAACATTCAACAGCTCTGGGAGTACAGACCCCCCAGAAATCGGCAGTAAAGAACTGCCAAAAATGCACAATCAAAGAGGAGAATAATTATTCTGTCAAGGAAAAGTTTTTTTTCTTCTCTCTCACGAAATAGAGGCATACTAAGACAAAAGGAAATGTGGCACAGTGTGTAAACGATAACACATTAGTGCAGGAAATTAAGAAATTTATTAAAATGCTTGAAAGAAACAATTAACTGTGGCAAATTAGCAAAAGCTGTGTGTATTAACACATAGAAGTGAATTTGTCCCAATACTGGAGTAAGGAGCCAAAACAAAACAAAACAAAAAACGAGTCACTGTCCCAATGCTTTTGAAGCTCACTGTAGTGCCTTTTCCCCCCAACACTAACTTCACCAGAGCAAAACCTTCATTTAAAATTCGCTTCCATGAGATTCCCTGAGAATACCACTAGTACTGGCCAGTTTAGGCAGCTCACAATAGGCCTAGTACTGTGTTTGGAACCATACTTCCTGTTGGAATTGTCATTGATACCCTGCAGCCTCTCACAGAGAAATCTGTCTTGTCAGTCTTGTCTATTGTTTGGATGTTCCCTGTGACAGTTACAATGTGTAGGACTCCACTGTCCTATTAATGTTACCGCATTTAATATAACGCTGTGAAATACCACAGAGCGAAGGACCCAAAATGGTGAAAAAGATGGCGCCTCGTTTGGTACAAGAATGATGATAAGTCTTCAAGAAGTGTTTTTTTTCACATCGCAGAGAGAGAGAGAGAGAGAGTAGAACTCCTGCCACCTACTACTAGACAATAGGGACCAGGACTGAAATAAAATGATTAAAAACACAAAATGGCCTGCGTTTACATGATTAGTGTCGTCGATGACTGGCCTAAAAATAGAAGACGATTTTGGGTAACACAGCGATTGCTCTTCTGTTGCCATTGGTAACCAATTTGTGCACCTCAACCTTTTGTTGCTCAATTAATTAAATGTGTATTATAGGCAGCCTTACTATAACTCTCACAAAACAGAATGTATACTTCCTGGAAGTTAAAAAAAAGTATTTGAGTAAAATCCACTACTGTAACTGGGGGAACTGAGGCCTCCTGGGAAGAGGAGAAGACAGGCTTTTTTTGAGAACATTAAAATCAATAATAATCTACTAAAGGGGAAAATCTCACAGCATTAATCTTTGCCATTCACCAATGAGGCATAGAGTAATTAATCAATGCTGAAAACGAGGGGAAATTGCCAATTAATCTTTAATTCTCTAAAGAGACAGAGGGAGTGAGGCTATAGCGAGACTACCTTCAGTTAAAAGCTTGGGGTTCTTTTCAATACCAACATGCATGGAAGATGGAAAAGAGATGTTATTTATTTCAGCTGATTCGGCTCATCCGGTCGGTGTAGTTTGCACTTTTGGCACCATTCCATTGGTCCTAAAGTGCGAAAACCACACAGCTGGCATGCCATGTTAAATGAAACACACACAGGACAGGTAGCCTGGAGGATATAGAGGCGGAGTCAGCAGGCGGAAGGGTCGGACGATAAAAATAAAAAAAAGGGAAATTAACTGGCAGCTGGAGGACAGATCATCTCTCTGATCCCAGGATGAACCACTGCTGTTGAGCCCATGAGCAAGGCACTTAATCCTTACATTGCTCTCCATCCAGGTTAGATAGCCTACAACACAGCTGAACCTATGTCCTTTAGTGTGTGTGTGTTTTGAGGTGTTTGGTTAAAGGCAGAAAACACATTTCTATTCCAAACTCACAACTTTGCTGTATGTGGCTTAACAACAGGAACTGAGACTGGTACAAGTACACAGTACATACAGTACCAGTCAAAAGTTTGAACACGCCTACATTCAAGGGTTTTTCTTTATTTTTACTATTTTCTACGTTGTAGGGTTAGGGTTAGGGTTAGGGTTAGATTTGGTGATTGTTGAAACCAGGTCATCTGATGCAGCACTCCATCACTCTCCTTCTTGGTCAAATATCCCTTACGCAGCCTAGAGGTGTGTTGCGTCATTGTCTCATTGAAAAACAAATGATAGTCCCACTAAGCACAAACCAGATGGGATGGGGTATCGCTGCAGAATGCTGTCACAAAGACACGGTGGTTGGAACCAAACATCTCAAATCTGGACTCATCAGACCAAAGGACAGATTTCCACTGGTCCAAGCAAGTATCTTCTTCTTATTGGTGTCCTTTAGTAGTGGGTTCTTTGCAGCAATTCGACCATGAAGACCTGATTCAGTCTCCTCTGAACAGTTGATATTGAGATGTGTTTGTTACATGAACTCAGTGAATAATTTATTTGTGCTGCAATCTGATGCTGGTAACTCTAATTAACTTATCTTCTGCAGCGGAGGTAACTCGGGGTCTTCCTTTCCTGTGCCTATACCCATAAGAGCCAGCTTCATCATAACGCCTGATGGTTTTTGCGACTGCACTTGACAAAACTTTCAAAGTTCTTGAAATTTTCCGCATTGACTGACCTTCATGTCTTAAAGTAATGATGGTCTGTCGTTTCTCTTTGCTTATTTAACGAATTAAGAAGGAACGAAATTCCACAAATTAACTTTTAACAAGGTTAATTGAAATGCATTCCAGGTGACTACCTCATGAAGCTGGTTGAGAGAATACAGAGAGTGTGCAAAGCTGTCATCATTGAAGAATCTCAAATCTCAAATATTTTTTTGATTTGTTTAACACTTTTATGGTTACTACATGATTCCATGTGTTATTTCATAGTTTTGATGTCTTCACTATTATTCTACAATGTAGAAAATAGTTAAAAAAATTAAGAAAAACCCTTGAATTAGTCAGTGTGTCCAAACCTTTGACTGGTACTGTATCTGCAGTTCCCTCTCCTGTGACATGCAGGCTCATACCTGACTAAAACCTTTTCCATTTTTGGCCAGAACAAAAAGACTCCATAGAGTTAAATCAGTAAGGTCCACTTGTGCCGATCCACTTGACAGGTATGTGCAGAGTACTGAGTGCTCCAGAACGCCCCCCCCCCCCTCCACTCTCTCTCTCTCTCTCTCTCTCTCTCTCTCTCTCTCTCTCTCTCTCTCTCTCTCTCTCTCTCTCTCTCTCTCTCTCTCTCTCTCTCTCTCTCTAGTCTCTCTCTCTCTCTCTCTCTCTCTCTCTCTCTCTCTCTCTCTGTCTCTCTCTCTCTCTCTGTCTCTCTCTCTCTCTCTAACTCTCTCTCTCTCTCTAGTCTCTCTCTCTCTCTCTAGTCTCTCTCTCTCTCTCTAGTCTCTCTCTCTCTCTCTCTAGTCTCTGTCTCTCTCTAGTCTCTGTCTCTCTGTCTCTCTCTCTCTCTCTCTCTCTCTCTCTGTCTCTCTCTCTCTCTCTCTCTCTCTCTCTCTCTCTCTCTCTCTCTCAGCTTCTTGACATTCTCAGAGAAATAGTGCCATACTGAAGAAAAGCACAGCTGAAGGTGCATGAAATGAATGCACTCAACATCTTCAAGCAGGAAAAATGGGAGGGATGAAGGGAATGAGAGAGAAAAAACGAGACAGTCGTGATGATGTCCTCCATCCTGCCTGTTCCACTTTTCAAACTCATTCTTTAATTTATTACCTGTTCTTGTATTTATTTATCCACTTACTTAAACCATACCAACCGAAATGGCACAACAGTATTCTGATTCAACCATACCAACAGAAACAGCCTTCGAGGACACTGCCTGACTCTACATCTCACTGTAACAGCCTTCGAGGACGCTGCCTGACTCTACATCTCACTGTAACAGCCTTCGAGGACGCTGCCTGACTCTACATCTCACTGTAACAGCCTTCGAGGACGCTGCCTGACTCTACATCTCACTGTAACAGCCTTCGAGGACGCTGCCTGACTACATCTCACTGTAACAGCCTTCGAGGATGCTGCCTGACTCTACATCTCACTGTAACAGCCTTCGAAGACGCTGCCTGACTCTACATCTCACTGTAACAGCCTTCGAGGATGCTGCCTGACTCTACATCTCACTGTAACAGCCTTCGAGGACGCTGCCTGACTCTACATCTCACTGTAACAGCCTTCTAGGACGCTGCCTGACTCTACATCTCACTGTAACAGCCTTCGAGGACGCTGCCTGACTCTACATCTCACAGTAACAGCCTTCAAGGACGCTGCCTGACTCTACATCTCACTGTAACAGCCTTCGAGGACGCTGCCTGACTCTACATCTCACTGTAACAGCCTTCGAGGATGCTGCCTGACTCTACATCTCACAGTAACAGCCTTCAAGGACGCTGCCTGACTCTACATCTCACTGTAACAGCCTTCGAGGACGCTGCCTGACTCTACATCTCACTGTAACAGCCTTCGAGGACGCTGCCTGACTCTACATCTCACTGTAACAGCCTTCGAGGACGCTGCCTGACTCTACATCTCACTGTAACAGCCTTCGAGGACGCTGCCAGACTACATGAGGGAGTGGTTTAGAATGAAACTGCCAGGAACTGACAGCTTCGGAGCCCAGAGAGAGAGAGGCACAGACATAACAGGAAGCACTGTCAAACTCCGGGGCCTGCCGTTCAGCTCCCTGCCTCTCATTAGAAGCGAAGGATGACACAGACACAGGCACTGGAGGAAGAGAGAGGAAGAAAACGTGAAGATAGTGAGAAAGAGGGGAAGGAGAGAGGACATGGAGAGAGAGAGAGAAAGAGAGAGAGCTCTTCTCCCGAGCTCCCACTGATAAGCTTTCTCGAGCTCAGTTCCACCCAGTGATACCACTAAAACAAAGCTTTGAGCGAGGAGCAGGATTTACAATGTAGCTTAGTATGTATAGTGTGGCCGGTAGTTCTCAGCTACAGCATCCACAGTGTGCACACTGCATGTGGATTTGTGTTCATTCTGTGTTTATTATGTTGTCTGTATATCCTGTTTATTGTCTGTCTGTATATCCTGTTTATCATCTGTACATCCTGTTTATCATCTGTCTGTACATCCTGTTTATCATCTGTACATCCTGTTTATCATCTGTCTGTACATCCTGTTTATCATCTGTATGTCCTGTTTATCATCTGCACATCCTGTTTATCATCTGTACATCCTGTTTATCATCTGTACATCCTGTTTATCATCTGTCTGTACATCCTGTTTATCATCTGTACATCCTGTTTATCATCTGTCTGTACATCCTGTTTATCATCTGTACATCCTGTTTATCATCTGTCTGTACATCCTGTTTATCATCTGTTTGTATATCCTGTTTATCATCTGTCTGTATATCCTGTTTATTGTGGCTGAACCATTTCAGTGAGTCAAATTCCTGTACATGCAAATGTATTTGGGGATTCTGATTCTGAGAAGAGGGGGAAAAAAACACGTAATTGAAAATTGTACTATGATAGGCCAACGTGGTTCCCACTGAGTAACAGCCCATCCCACAGAAACCAGTAGCAGCAGCTTCTGGTGAATGTATCTCCAGTGTGTGTGTCTGAGCTTGGAGAAGCAGCCCCCCAACATGCGGAAGTCTAGAAAGCAAGTAGGGTTGTGAAAAACGGAGACAGTCGGCTCTACCGTCCTATTATCAGTTCTAGTGTATCTTACGTCTCTGTGTTTCCAAAATAGTTCTATACATCTATAAACACAAAGATACGTAACGAGTACTTAAGAGTACGTTTGTGTATTTAATGAAAGGCTTGTTGTGATAGTCTGTGTGTTGTTGGACTTCTGCTCTTGTTGCATCTAACGGGCACTCAAGGCAGTGGAAATCTGACAGTTTTCCTGTTGGGATCCATGGAAGCACAGAGTGACGAATCTGTATGCATGGTGATAAAACCAGCCCATCGGTGGCGTGAATGCCGCTGTCATAAACTGTGAAGACGGTTGCCAGACGCTGTCAAACGGCAGGTACTGAGTCGCGCTGTCTGTAACTATGACATTTTATGCTCCACCGAACACGCAAGGACCACCCGTGTCACAGCTCTGAGAGAAAGGACCATCGGTGTCACAGCTCTGAGAGAATAAATACAAGCGTTTGGCAGACACCAACCGCAACAAAATGGCCTCCTGTTTGAATGGGTCAGGAGAGAGAGAGTCAAGGCAGAAGTTCTTCTTTCTCTTTTGACTTTATATATATATATAGGTTTTGAGAAACTTCAGAACATATTTTCTAACGTTATTGCATTGTGAATATTTAATTTAACCTGGACTTTAACTCACTGACCAATGGCAGCTACTGTGTCTCTGTCTCGGAATCTGTATGCTCACAGGGCCAATCACCAGAGCATGAGCGCTGAGGGCGCAACAGTTTTTCACCTACCAAAAATGTATAACACTACGAAAGAAAATCATTGTCTGACTGAACACAAAGATAAACCAAAAGTTATGTCTCAGACACAACATTGTATTACTCAAGCTTGACATGACTGATGCCCTCACTAATAGCATTTACTTGCATCTTGCTGGCATCTTGCTGGCATCTTGCTAGAATGAATCTTTCAGTTTCATACTGTTCTTTGCACAGGTCAAGAAATAATGACCTTTTCTTCATAGGGTATCCTCTTCATAGGGCATCCTCTTCATAGGGCATCTTCTTCATAGTGTTTCCTCTTCATAGGACATCCTCTTCACAGTGTTTCCTCTTCATAGTGTTTCCTCATCATAGGGCATCCTCTTCATAGGACATCCTCTTCATAGGGCATCCTCTTCATATGGTATTCTCTTCATAGGGTATCCTCTTCATAGGGCATCCTCTTCATAGGGCATCCTCTACATAGGGCATCCTCTTTATAGTGTTTCCTCTTCATAGGGCATCATCTTCATAGTGTTTCCTCTTTATAGGGCATCCTCTTCATAGGGCATCCTCTTCATAGGGCATCCTCTTCATAGGTTATTCTCTTCATAGGGCATCCTCTTCATAGGGCATCCTCTTCCAAAATATAGAATTTGTAGATAATTGGCCCTCTTTCTGGAACTCACCCACAAACAGGACCAAGCCTGGCCTGTTGAGGAGTGAAGGACATCATCCTAGCTGGAGGGATGCTCTCATCTTATCTACCAACATAGACAGGGCTCTAACTCCTCTAGCTCCACAATTAAATAGGGTGCAGGCCAGGCAGCAGGCTAGCCAGCCTGCCAGCTTAGTAGAGTATGCCACTAGCACAGTCAGTGTAGTCAGCTCAGCTATCCCCATTGAGACCGTGTCTGTGCCTCGACCTAGGTTGGGCAAAACTAAACATGCCACTGTTCGCCTTAGAAATCTCACTAGAATAAAGACTTCCTCAATTCCTGTCATTATTGAAAGAGATCGTGATAACTCACATCTCAAAATGGGGCTACTTAATGTTAGATCCCTCACTTCAAAGGCAGTTATAGTCAATGAACTAATCACTGATCATAATCTTGATGTGATTGGCCTGACTGAAACATGGCTTACGCCTGATGAATTTACTGTGTTAAATGAGGCCTCACCTCCTGGTTACACTAGTGACCATATCCCCCGTGCATCCCGCAAAAGCAGAGGTGTTGCTAACATTTACGATAGCAAATTTCAATTTACAAAACCCCCCCGACGTTTTCGTCTTTTGAGCTTGTAGTCATGAAATCTATGCAGCCTACTCAATCACCTTTTATAGCTACTGTTTACAGGCCTCCTGGGCCATATACAGCGTTCCTCACTGAGTTCCCTGAATTCCTATCGGACCTTGTAGTCATAGCAGATGATATTCAATTTTTTTGTGATTTTAATGTTCACATGGAAAAGTCCACAGACCCACTCCAAAAGGCTTTCGGAGCCATCATCGACTCAGTTGGTTTTGTCCAACATGTCTCTGGACCTACTCACTGTCACAGTCATACTCTGGACCTAGTTTTGTCCCATGGAATAAATGTTGTGGATCTTAATGTTTTTCCTCACAATCCTGGACTATTGGAGCACCATTTTATTACGTTTGCAATCGCAACAAATAATCTGCTCAGACCCCAACCAAGGAGCGTCAAAAGTCGTGCTATAAATTCTCAGACAACCCAAAGATTCCTTGATGCCTCCCTCTGCCTACCCAAGGACGTCAGAGGACAAAAATCAGTTAACCACCTAACTGAGGAACTCAATTTAATCTTGCGCAATACCCTAGATGCAGTTGCACCCCTAAAAACTAAAAACATTTCTCATAAGAAACTAGCTCCCTGGTATACAGAAAATACCTGAGCTCTGAAGCAAGCTTCCAGAAAAGTGGAACGGAAATGGCGCCACACCAAACTGGAAGTCTTCCGACTAGCTTGGAAAGACAGTACCGTGCAGAATCGAAGAGCCCTTACTGTTGCTCGATCATCCTATTTTTCCAACTTAATTGAGGAAAATAAGAACACTCCTAAAAAATATTTTGATACTGTCGCAAAGCTAACTAGCAGCTTTCCCCAAGAGAGGATGGCTTTCACTTCAGCAGTAATAAATTCATGAACTTCTTTGAGGAAAAGATCATGATCATTAGAAAGCAAATTACGGACTCCTCTTTAAATCTGCGTATTCCTCCAATGCTCACTTGCCCTGAGTCTGCACAACTCTGCCAGGACCTAGGATCAAGAGAGACACTCAAGTGTTTTAGTACTATATCTCTTGACACAATGATGAAAATAAACTTGGCCTCTAAACCTGTTACGGTGAGTGAATGAGGACCCAAAAGCGAACTAACTTAAACAGAGCTTCTTTAATAACCAAACATAGGTAGGCTCAGATAGACCGGCAGATTCCGACAGGACAGGACAAGGTTACAGCAAACATGACGATAGTCTGGCTCAGGCATGAAACACAACAAACAAGAATCCGACAAGGACAGGAACAAAAACAGAGAGAGATATAGGGGACTAATCAGAGGGAAAAGGGGAACAGGTGGGAGAAGGGGTGACGAGGTAGTCAAGAGGAGACAAGGAACAGCTGGGGGAAAGCGGGGGAGAAAAGGTAACCTAATACGACCAGCAGAGGGAGACAGGGTGAAAGGAAAGGACAGAAAGACACAACATGACAATACATGACAGTACCCCCCCACTCACCGAGCGCCTCCTGGCGCACTCGAGGAGGAAACCTGGCGGCAACGGAGGAAATCCTCGATCAGCGCACGGTCCAGCACGTCCCGAGAGGGAACCCAACTCCTCTCCTCAGGACCGTACCCCTCCCAATCAACGAGGTACTGGTGACCACGGCCCCGAGGACGCATGTCCAAGATCCTGCGGACCCTGTAGATGGGTGCGCCCTCGACAAGGATGGGGGGGGGGGGGGAAGACGAGCGGGGGCGCGAAGAACGGGCTTAATACAGGAGACATGGAAGACCGGGTGGACGCGACGAAGGTATCGCGGAAGAAGAAGTCGAACTGCGACAGGATTAATGACCCGAGAAATACGGAACGGACCAATGAACCGCGGGGTCAACTTGCGAGAAGCCGTCTTAAGGGGAAGGTTCTGAGTGGAGAGCCAAACTCTCTGACCGCGACAATATCTAGGACTCTTAGTTCTACGCTTATTAGCAGCCCTCACAGTCTGCGTCCTATAACGGCAAAGTGCAGACCTGACCCTCTTCCAGGTGCGCTCGCAACGTTGGACAAAAGCCTGAGCGGAGGGGACGCTGGACTCGGCGAACTGAGATGAGAACAGCGGAGGCTGGTACCCGAGGCTACTCTGAAAAGGAGATAGCCCGGTCGCAGACGAAGGAAGCGAGTTGTGGGCGTATTCTGCCCAGGGGAGCTGTTCTGACCAAGACGCAGGGTTGCGAAAAGAAAGACTGCGTAAGATGCGACCAATAGTCTGATTGGCCCGTTCTGCTTGACCGTTAGACTGGGGGTGAAAGCCGGAAGAGAGACTGACGGAAGCCCCAATCAAACGGCAAAACTCCCTCCAAAATTGAGACGTGAATTGCGGACCTCTGTCCGAAACGACGTCTGACGGAAGGCCATGAATTCTGAAAACATTCTCGATGATGATTTGTGCCGTCTCTTTAGCAGAAGGAAGCTTAGCAAGGGGAATGAAATGAGCCGCCTTAGAGAACCTATCGACAACCGTAAGAATAACAGTCTTCCCCGCTGACGAAGGCAGTCCGGTGACAAAATCTAAGGCGATGTGAGACCACGGTCGAGAGGGAATGGGAAGCGGCCTGAGACGGCCGGCAGGAGGGGAGTTACCGGAATTAGTCTGCGCGCAGACCGAACAAGCAGCCACGAAACGACGCGTGTCATGCTCCCGGGTGGGCCACCAAAAACGCTGGCGAATGGAAGCAAGCGTACCCCGAACGCCAGGGTGGCCGGCTAACTTGGCAGAGTGAGCCCACTGAAGAACGGCCAGACGAGTAGGAACGGGAACGAAAAGAAGGTTCCTAGGACAAGCGCGCGGCGACGGAGTGTGAGTGAGCGCTTGCTTTACCTGCCTCTCAATTCCCCAGACAGTCAACCCGACAACACGCCCCTCAGGGAGAATCCCCTCGGGGTTAGTGGAGGCTACTGAAGAACTGAAGAGACGAGATAAAGCATCAGGCTTGGTGTTCTTAGAGCCCGGACGATAAGAAATCACGAACTCGAAACGAGCGAAAAACAGCGCCCAACGCGCCTGACGCGCATTAAGTCGTTTGGCAGAACGGATGTACTCAAGGTTCCTATGGTCAGTCCAAACGACAAAAGGAACGGTCGCCCCCTCCAACCACTGTCGCCATTCGCCTAGGGCTAACCGGATGGCGAGCAGTTCGCGGTTTCCCACATCATAGTTACGTTCCGACGGCGACAGGCGATGAGAAAAATACGCGCATGGGTGGACCTTGTCGTCAGAGAGGGAGCGCTGAGAAAGAATGGCTCCCACGCCCACCTCTGACGCGTCAACCTCGACAACGAACTGTCTAGAGACGTCAGGTGTAACAAGGATAGGAGCGGATGTAAAACGATTCTTGAGGAGATCAAAAGCTCCCTGGGCGGAAACGGACCACTTAAAGCACGTCTTGACAGAAGTAAGGGCTGTGAGAGGAGCTGCCACCTGACCGAAATTACGGATGAAACGACGATAGAAGTTCGCGAAGCCGAGAAAGCGCTGCAGCTCGACGCGTGACTTAGGGGCGGGCCAATCAATGACAGCTTGGACCTTAGCGGGATCCATCTTAATGCCTTCAGCGGAAATAACAGAACCGAGAAATGTGACGGAGGAGGCATGAAAAGTGCACTTCTCAGCCTTCACAAAAAGACAATTCTCTAAAAGGCGCTGGAGGACACGTCGAACGTGCTGAAGATGAATCTGGAGTGACGGTGAAAAAATCAGGATATCGTCAAGGTAAACGAAAACAAAGATGTTCAGCATGTCTCTCAGGACATCATTGACTAATGCCTGAAAGACAGCTGGAGCGTTAGCGAGGCCGAAAGGAAGAACCCGGTATTCAAAGTGCCCTAACGGAGTGTTAAACGCCGTCTTCCACTCGTCCCCCTCCCTGATGCGCACGAGATGGTAAGCGTTACGAAGGTCCAACTTAGTGAAAAACCTGGCTCCCTGCAGGATCTCGAAGGCTGAAGACATAAGAGGAAGCGGATAACGATTCTTAACTGTTATGTCATTCAGCCCTCGATAATCTATGCAGGGGCGCAGAGACCCGTCCTTCTTCTTGACAAAAAAAAACCCCGCTCCGGCGGGAGAGGAGGAGGGGACTATGGTACCGGCGTCAAGAGCTACAGACAAATAATCCTCGAGAGCCTTACGTTCGGGAGCCGACAGAGAGTATAGTCTACCCCGGGGGGGAGTGGTTCCCGGAAGGAGATCAATACTACAATCATACGACCGGTGTGGAGGAAGAGAGGTGGCCCTGGACCGACTGAACACCGTGCGCAGATCGTGATATTCCTCCGGCACCCCTGTCAAATCACCAGGCTCCTCCTGTGAAGAAGAGACAGAGGAAACAGGAGGGATAGCAGACATTAAACATTTCACATGACAAGAGACGTTCCAGGAGAGGATAGAATTACTAGACCAATTAATGGAAGGATTATGACAAACTAGCCAGGGATGGCCCAAAACAACAGGTGTAAAAGGTGAACGAAAAATCAAAAAAGAAATGGTTTCGCTATGATTACCAGAAACAGTGAGGGTTAAAGGTAGCGTCTCACGCTGAATCCTGGGGAGAGGACTACCATCCAGGGCGAACAAGGCCGTGGACTCCCTTAACTGTCTGAGAGGAATGTCATGTTCCCGAGCCCAGGTCTCGTCCATAAAACAGCCCTCCGCCCCAGAGTCTATTAAGGCACTGCAGGAAGCTGACGAACCGGTCCAGCGTAGATGGACCGACAAGGTAGTGCAGGATCTTGAAGGAGAGACAGGAGTAGTAGCGCTCACCAGTAGCCCTCCGCTTACTGATGAGCTCTGGCTTTTACTGGACATGAAGTGACAAAATGACCAGCAGAACCGCAATAGAGACAGAGGCGGTTGGTGATTCTCCGTTCCCTCTCCTTAGTCGAGATGCGAATACCTCCCAGCTGCATAGGCTCAGCTCCCGAGCCGGCAGAGGAAGATGGTAGTGATGCGGAGAGGGGGGCAACGGAGAACGCGAGCTCCTTTCCACGAGCTCGGTGACGAAGATCAACCCGTCGCTCAATGCGAATAGCGAGTTCAATCAGGGAATCCACGCTGGAAGGGACCTCCCGGGAGAGAATCTCATCCTTTACCTCTGCGCGGAGACCCTCCAGAAAACGAGCGAGCAAAGCCGGCTCGTTCCAGCCACTGGAGGCAGCAAGAGTGCGAAACTCAATAGAGTAGTCTGTTATGGATCGATTACCTTGACATAGGGAAGACAGGGCCCTGGAAGCCTCCTCCCCAAAAACAGATCGATCAAAAACCCGTATCATCTCCTCCTTAAAGTCCTGATACTGGTTAGTACACTCAGCCCTTGCCTCCCAGATTGCCGTGCCCCACTCACGAGCCCGTCCAATAAGGAGAGATATGACGTAGGCGACACGAGCAGTGCTCCTGGAGTAAGTGTTGGGCTGGAGGGAAAACACAATATCACACTGGGTGAGGAACGAGCGGCATTCAGTGGGCTCCCCAGAGTAACACGGCGGGTTATTGATTCTGGGCTCCGGAGATTCGAAAGCCCTGGAAGTGGCCGGTGGATCGAGGCGGAGATGGTGAACCTGTTCTGTGAGGTTGGAGACTTGGGTGGCCAGGGTCTCAACGGCATGTCGAGCAGCAGACAATTCCTGCTCGTGTCTGCCTAGCATCGCTCCCTGGATCTCGACGGCTGAGTGGAGAGGATCCGGAGTCGCTGGGTCCATTCTTGGTCGGATTCTTCTGTTACGGTGAGTGAATGAGGACCCAAAAGCGAACTAACTTAAACAGAGCTTCTTTAATAACCAAACATAGGTAGGCTCAGATAGACCGGCAGATTCCGACAGGACAGGACAAGGTTACAGCAAACATGACGATAGTCTGGCTCAGGCATGAAACACAACAAACAAGAATCCGACAAGGACAGGAACAAAAACAGAGAGAGATATAGGGGACTAATCAGAGGGAAAAGGGGAACAGGTGGGAGAAGGGGTGACGAGGTAGTCAAGAGGAGACAAGGAACAGCTGGGGGAAAGCGGGGGAGAAAAGGTAACCTAATACGACCAGCAGAGGGAGACAGGGTGAAAGGAAAGGACAGAAAGACACAACATGACAATACATGACAAAACCTTCAAGCTGCATACTGAACCCTATTCCAACTAAACTACTGAAAGAGCTGCTTCCTGTGCTTGGCCCTCCTATGTTGAACATAATAAACGGCTCTCTATCCACCGGATGTGTACCAAACTCACATAAAAGTGCCAGTAATAAAGCCTCTCTTGAAAAAGCCAAACCTTGACCCAGAAAATATAAAAAACTATCGGCCTATATCAAATCTTCCATTCCTCTCAATTTTTTTAGAAAAAGCTGTTGCGCAGCAACTCACTGCCTCCCTGAAGACAAACAATGTATGCGAAATGCTTCAGTCTGGTTTTAGCACTGAGATTGCACTTGTGAAGGTGGTAAATTACATTTTAATGGCGTCAGACCGAGGCTCATCATCTGTTGTCGTGCTCCTAGACCTTAGTGCTTCTTTTGATACCATCAATCACCCCATACTTTTGGAGAGATTTGAAACCCAAATTGGTCTACACGGACAAGTTCTGGCCTGGTTTAGATCTTATCTGTCGGAAAGATATCAGTTTGTCTCTGTGTCCTCTGACAAATCAACTGTAAATTCCGGTGTTCCTCAAGGTTCCGTTTTAGGACCACTATTGTTTTCACTATATATTTTACCTCTTGGGGATGTCATTCGAAAACATAATGTTAACTTTCACTGCTATGCGGATGACACACAGCTGTACATTTCAATGAAACATAGTGAAGCCCCAAAATTGCCCTCACTAGAAGCCTATGTTTCAGACATAAGGAAGTGGATGGCTGCAAACGTTCTACTTTTAAACTCGTACAAAACAGAGATGCTTGTTCTAGGTCCCAAGAAACAAAGAGATCTTCTGTTGAATCTGACAATTAATCTTGATGGTTGTACAGTCGTCTCAAATAAAACTGTGAAGGACCTCGGCGTTACTCTGGACCCTGATCTCTCTTTTGACGAACATATCAAGACTGTTTCAAGGACAGCTTTTTTCCATCTACGTAACATTGCAAAAATCAGAAACTTTCTGTCCAAAAATGATGCAGAAAAATTCATCCATGCTTTTGTCACTTCTAGGTTAGACGACTGCAATGCTCTACTTTCCGGCTACCCGGATAAAGCACTAAATAAACTTCAGTTAGTGCTAAATACAGCTGCTAGAATCCTGACTAGAACCAAAAAATTTGATCATATCACTCCAGTGCTATCCCCCCACACTGGCTTCCTGTTAAGGCAAGGGTTGATTTCAAGGTTTTACTGCTAACCTACAAAGCATTACATGTGCTTGCTCCTACCTATCTTTCCGATTTGGCCCTGCTGTACATACCTACACGTACGCTACAGTCACAAGACGCAGGCCTCCTAATTGTCGATAGAATTTCTAAGCAAACATTTGGAGGCAGGGCTTTCTCCTATAGAGCTCCAGTTTTATGGAATGGTCTGCCTACCCATGTGAGAGACGCAGACTTGGTCTCAACCTTTAAGTCTTTACTGAAGACTCATCTCTTCAGTGGGTCATATGATTGAGTGTAGTCTGGCCCAGGAATGTGAAGGTGAACGGAAAGGCTCTGGAGCAACGAACCACCCTTGCTTTCTCTGCCTGGCTGGTTCCCCTCTCTCCACTGGGATTCTCTGCCTCTAACCCTATTACAGGGGCTGAGTCACTGGCTTACTGGTGCTCTTCCATGCCGTCCCTAGGACGGGTGCGTCACTTGAGTGGGTTGAGTCACTGACGTGATCTTCTTGTCTGGGTTGGCACCCCCCTTAGGCTGTGTCGTGGCGGAGATCTTTGTTTGCTATACTCGGCCTTGTCTCAGGATGGTAAGTTGGCAGTTGAAGATATCCCTCTAGTGTTGTGGGGGCTGTGCTTGGCAAAGTGGGTGGGGTTATATCCTGCCTGTTTGGCCCTGTCCGGGGGTATCATCGGACGGGGCCACAGTGTCTCCTGACCCCTCCTGTCTCAGCCTCCAGTATTTATGCTGCAGTAGTTTATGTGTCGGGGGGCTATGGTCAGTCTGTTATATCTGGAGTACTTCTCCTGTCTTATCCGGTGTCCTGTGTGAATTTAAGTATGCTCTCTCTAATTCTCTCTTTCTCTCTTTCTCTCTTTCTTTCTTTATCTCTCTCGGAGGACCTGAGCCCTAGGACCATGCCTCAGGACTACCTGGCTTGATGACTCCTTGCTGTCCCCAGTCCACCTGGCCGTGCTGCTGCTCCAGTTTCAAATGTTCTGCCTGCGGCTATGGAACCCTGACCTGTTCACTGGACGTGGTAACTGTCCCAGACATGCTGTTTTAAACTCTCTACAGACAGCATGAGCGGTAGAGATACTCTTAATGAACGGCTATGAAAAGCCAACTGACATTTACTCCTGAGGTGCTAACTTGTTGCACCCTCGACAACTACTGTGATTATTATTATTTGACCATGCTGGTCATTTATGAACATTTGAACAGCTTAGGCCATGTTCTGTTATAATCTCCACCCGGCACAGCCAGAAGAGGACTGGTCACCCCTCATTGCCTGGTTCCTCTCTAGTTTTCTTCCTAGGTTTTGGCCTAGCCACCGTGCTTCTTCACCTGCATTGCTTGCTGTTTGGGGTTTTAGGCTGGGTTTCTGTACAGCACTTTGAGATATCAGCTGATGTACGAAGGGCTATATAAATACATTTGATTTGATTTGATGATAGTGTTTCCTCTTCATAGGGCATCCTCTTAATAGGGCATCCTCTTCGTAGGGTATTCTCTTCATAGGGCATCCTCTTCATAGGGCATCCTCTTCATAGGGCAGCCTCTTCATAGGGCAGCCTCTTCATTGGGCATCCTCTTCATAGGCCATCCTCTTCATAGGGCATCCTCTTAATAGGGCATCCTCTTCGTAGGGTATTCTCTTCATAGGGCATCCTCTTCATAGGGCATCCTCTTCATAGGCCATCCTCTTCATAGGGCATCCTCTTCATTGGGCATCCTCTTCATAGGACAGCCTCTTCATAGGACATCCTCTTCATAGGACATCCTCTTCATAGGACATCCTCTTCACAGGACACACGAAAACCACATGTTGAGATACATATAGTCGAGATACATAACTGTATCCCCGCCAAAATTTGCTTCACAGCCATTATAGCTTTTAACAGTTTTAATTAATCCTAACCTTAACCCGAACTTTAACTAGCCTGACTTAACATAACCTTAACCCTAACCTTAACGAAGCTAACCCACTTGCGATTTCGCCAGATGTGCTGCGTTTTGGCCGAATGTCATTTTTCAGTGTCTTTGCCTCATTTTGTCACGTTGGAAAACACATTAAACTGTACCTTAACTTTGGTACTACACGACAGGGCTTCTCAAACCTTCATCTTTGGTACTACACGACAGGGCTTCTCAAACCTTCATCTTTGGTACTACACGACAGGGCTTCTCAAACCTTCATCTTTGGTACTACACGACAGGGCTTCTCAAACCTTCATCTTTGGTACTACACGACAGGGCTTCTCAAACCTTCATCTTTGGTACTACACGACAGGGCTTCTCAAACCTTCATCTTTGGTACTACACGACAGGGCTTCTCAAACCTTCATCTTTGGTACTATACGACAGGGCTTCTCAAACCTTCATCTTTGGTACTACACGACAGGGCTTCTCAAACCTTCATCTTTGGTACTACACGACAGGGCTTCTCAAACCTTCATCTTTGGTACTACACGACAGGGCTTCTCAAACCTTCAACTTTGGTACTATACGACAGGGCTTCTCAAACCTTCAACTTTGGTACTACACGACAGGGCTTCTCAAACCTTCATCTTTGGTACTACACGACAGGGCTTCTCAAACCTTCATCTTTGGTACTACACGACAGGGCTTCTCAAACCTTCAACTTTGGTACTACACGACAGGGCTTCTCAATTCTTCAACTTTGGTACAATACGACAGGGCTTCTCAAACCTTCAACTTTGGTACAATACGACAGGGCTTCTCAAACCTTCAACCTTGGTACTAAACGACAGGGCTTTTCAAACCTTCAATTTTGGTACAATATGACAGGGCTTCTTTCTGGGGCTGGGGATTCCTTTTGTGATAGCAAATTCATCAGAGACCTTATCTCATAATCAGAACACAACTCGAGTGAGATAAAAAAAAAATAGCATACAAGGAGTTGTACTATGACTTCAGCAGTGCATGGCCGGATGAACCAAGTCTCGGGCCCTGGCAAGGAACATTTTAAAAGCCTGCCTCTTGGCATTGGAGAAAATGTTTATCAGTTTTCAAGCTAATTTCCTGCAATTCTACACATTTTCCCATAAGGCAGAGAGATGTTGTTGTTTTAGCTTTAAAACAAATATCCTGAAATTCTACACATTTTCCCATAAGGCAGAGAGATGTTGTTGTTTTAGCTTTAAAACAAATATCCTGAAATTCAGCACATTTTCCCATAAGGCAAAGCGAAAAAGTTGCAGTTTTAAAGCTTAATTTACAGTGTTTAATTTTTTTTTTTTAAAGTATTGAGTGGAAAAATTGAGGCCTATAGGTCTACTGTGAATATCCCTGTGAGCCTCCCAGGCACGTTACCCAGGGTTAACAACATTATCTGATGATTACTAATATTATATTGTATTGTATTGTATTACACCCTCTACAGTTACTCCACAGATCCCTTGGCCAAAATGAGTTTAATCTGTTATTGCTAGTACTGTTCATAAAACACACACACGTAGCGCTTGATGGTTTTTTGCAACTGCAGTTTGAAGAAACTTTCGAAGTTCTTGAAATTGTCCGGATTGACGGACCTTCATATCTTAAAGTAATGATGGAATGTCGCTTCTCTTTACTTTTTCGAGCTGTTGTTGCCATAATATGGACTTGGTCTTTTACCAAATAGGGCTATCGTCTGTGTACCACCCCTACCTTGTCACAACACAACTGATTGGCTCAAACGCAATAACAAGAAAATACATTCCACAATTTAACTAATAACAAGGCACACCTGTTAATTGAAAGGTATATATATATATATATATATATATATATATATATATATATATACAGTGGGGAGAAGTATTTGATACACTGCCAATTTTTCAGGTTTTCCTACTTACAAAGCATGTAGAGGTCTGTAATTTTTATCATAGGTACACTTCAACTATGAGAGACGGAATCTAAAACAAAAATCCAGAAAATCACATTGTATGATTTTTAAGTAATTAATGTGCATTTTATTGCATGACATAAGTATTTGATACATCAGAAAAGCAGAACTTAATATTTGGTACAGAAACCTTTGTTTGCAATTACAGAGGTCATACATTTCCTGTAGTTCTTGACCAGGTTTGCACACACTGCAGCAGGGATTTTGGTCCACTCCTCCATACAGACCTTCTCCAGATCCTTCAGGTTTCAGGGCTGTCGCTGGGCAATACGGACTTTCAGCTCCCTCCAAAGATTTTCTATTGGGTTCAGGTCTGGAGACTGGCTAGGCCACTCCAGGACTTGAGATGCTTCTTACGGAGCCACTCCTTAGTTGCCCTGGCTGTGTGTTTCGGGTCGTTGTCATGCTGGAAGACCCAGCCACGACCTATCTTATTGAGGGAAGGAGGTTGTTGGCCAAGATCTCACGATACATGGCCCCATCCATCCTCCCCTCAATACGGTGCAGTCGTCCTGTCCCCTTTGCAGAAAAGCAGCCCCAAAGAATGATGTTTCCACCTTCATGCTTCACGGTTGGGATGGTATTCTTGGGGTTGTACTCATCCTTCTTCTTCCTTCAAACACGGCGAGTGGAGTTTAGACCAAAAAGCTACATTTTTTGTCTTATCAGACCACATGACCTTCTCCCATTCCTCCTCTGGATCATCCAGATGGCCATTGGCAAACTTCAGACGGGCCTGGACATGCGCTGGCTTGAGCAGGGGGACCTTGCTTGCGCTGCATGACTATTGATGCCCCACGAGGTGAGATCTTGCATGGAGCCCCAGACCGAGGGTGATTGACCGTCATCTTGAACTTCTTCCATTTTCTAATAATTGCGCCAACAGTTGTTGCCTCACCAAGTTGCTTGCCTATTGTCCTGTAGCCCATCCCAGCCTTGTGCAGGTCTACAATTTTATCCCTGATGTCCTTACACAGCTCTCTGGTCTCTTGGTCATTGTGGAGAGGTTGGAGTCTGTTTGATTGAGTGTGTGGACAGTTGTCTTTTATACAGGTAACGAGTTCAAACAGGTGCAGTTAATACAGGTAATGAGTGGAGAACAGGAGGGCTTCTTAAAGAAAAACTAACAGGTCTGTGAGAGCCGGAATTCTTACTGGTTGGTAGGTGATCAAATACTTATGTCATGCAATAAAATGCAAATTAATTACTTAAAAATCATACTATGTGATTTTCTGCATTTTTGTTTTGGATTCCATCTCACAGTTGAAGTGTAACTAGGATAAAAATTACAGACCTCTACATGCTTTGTAAGTAGGAAAACCTGCAAAATCAGCAGTGTATCAAATACTTGTTACAAATACTTGTTCTCCCCACTCTATATATATGGGGTCCGTGCCAGATAATAAAATAATTATATATATGCAGTACCTCCGCGGACCGCACTTTGAGAACCCTTGCTATACTAAATGGCATGATGTTGTGTTGTAAAACTACAATAATAATGTCCATTTCCATCCCGCTTTCCATTTCCTGGAGTTTTGTTAAGTTACCTGCATGTGCAGGGGGTTCATTTCAGACTAACCATTTCCAATGAGAACAGCAGTGAGGAGGTAAGAGCAGCATTTAAGGCCCTGTGATGTGGTTGATTACTCCTTGTGGTCTCCACCACTTCAACATCAGCGTTTCCCCTCCCAGGTTTAAATCGGATACGCAGAAGATTGATGTACGGCTCACGATGTCACCCAACCCCAGCAGCAGTCAACCAGAGCATGGCGGGAACACTAACACCCCGGGGAGATGACCACAACATCACTTCCTGAACAAGAGAAGGAAGAGAAAGTAAGAGAGAGACATCGTCCGAAAGGGGGCGGGGCATCGTCATGACAGAAGCCAGAAACATTTAGCACGTCCTCTCCATATGCTGCTAAATTATTGATGGGTTTTATGGTGTGACTAAGATGTGGCCAAGATGTGGAGGGGAATTGGCACAGTAGCCGGGATCCAAAACAGCAACCGTATGGGAGACTTCCTTACATCCATTCCCTAAAAGACGGAGAGGGAAAGAGGCACGTTTTGGTGGAAGCAATAACATTTAAATGTCAAAAAATAATTCCTGCTGTAATATTTTATAACATTAGAGTATCCACAGCAGTAAAGGCCATGAATGGCCACAGGGGTAAAGGACATAAATTACTACTTCCTCTGACAGTTCATAATTCCATTTCCAATATCTTTTCTTTTAAAAGTTTAAGGTCGCTTTTGATAGCTGTACTTGCCGTATCTGATATATGGCATTGCAATGCTCCCCCCCCCCCCCCCCATCAAGTCTGATGACACATGACAAGCAGAGTGAAATCTCCATTATTACGGCCGGCCGTCTGGCTCCCTGCATAATCTTACACATTTGAATGCACCATAATTACACCTATTCGCAAAGGGTATCTGACGCAAGCCTTTATTATTAAGGATAATGAATATTGACTTTAACAACAGACTTCAGGTCAGAGGAAATGGCTTTTTGTAATATGTAATATTTGAATGGTGTCGTAGTGTTTTTTTCAACCTCCAACGTTTCCTCACATGGCGGTATGAGTCACCGTCGCTAAAGAAATCACAGGAAATAGAGTGTGCACAATATAAAACGTGTTGCTATAGCAGCACACAACAGGAGATCAGGACATTGACTGGACACCATATAAAACACAACAGGAGATTAGGACACAGAGTAACACCATATAAAACACAACAGGAGATCTGGACATTGACTGGACACCATATAAAACACAACAGGAGATCAGGACATTGAGTAACACCATAAAAAACACAACAGGAGATCAGGACATTGACTGGACACCATATAAAACACAACAGGAGATCAGGACACTGAGTAACACCATACAAAACACAACAGGAGATCAGGACACAGAGTAACACCATACAAAACACAACAGGAGATTAGGACACAGAGTAACACCATACAAAACACGACAGGAGATTGGGACACAGAGTAACACCATATAAAACACAACAGGAGATCAGGACACAGAGTAACACCATACAAAACACAACAGGAGATTAGGACATTGAGTAACACCATACAAAACACAACAGGAGATTAGGACACAGAGTAACACCATACAAAACACAACAGGAGATTAGGACACAGAGTAACACCATACAAAACACAACAGGAGATTAGGACATTGAGTAACACCATACAAAACACAACAGGAGATCAGGACACTGAGTAACACCATACAAAACACAACAGGAGATTAGGACACAGAGTAACACCATACAAAACACAACAGGAGATCAGGACATTGACTGGACACCATACAAAACACAACAGGAGATCAAGACATTGAGTAACACCATATAAAACACAACAAGAGATTAGGACACAGAGTAACACCATACAAAACACAACAGGAGATTAGGACACAGAGTAACACCGTATAAAACACAACAGGAGATCAGGACACAGAGTAACACCATACAAAACACAACAGGAGATCAGGACATTGAGTAACACCATACAAAACACCCAGAGGAGATTAGGACACAGAGTAACACCATACAAAACACAACAGGAGATTAGGACACAGAAAAACACCATACAAAACACAACAGGAGATTAGGACACAGAGTAACACCATACAAAACACAACAGGAGATCAGGACTTTGACTGGACACCATATAAAACACAACAGGAGATCAGGACATTGAGTAACACCATATAAAACACAACAGGAGATCAAGACATTGAGTAACACCATATAAAACACAACAGGAGATTAGGACACAGAGTAACACCATACAAAACACAACAGGAGATTAGGACACAGAATAACACCATACAAAACACAACAGGAGATTAGGACACAGAGTAACACCATATAAAACACAACAGGAGATCAGGACACAGAGTAACACCATACAAAACACAACAGGAGATTAGGACACAGAGTAACACCATATAAAACACAACAGGAGATCAGGACACAGAGTAACACCATACAAAACACAACAGGAGATCAGGACACAGAATAACACCATACAAAACACAACAGGAGATTAGGACACAGAGTAACACCATACAAAACACAACAGGAGATCAGGACATTGACTGGACACCATATAAAACACAACAGGAGATCAGGACATTGAGTAACACCATATAAAACACAACAGGAGATCAGGACATTGAGTAACACCATACAGAACACAACAGGAGATTAGGACACAGAGTAACACCATACAAAACCCAACAGGAGATTAGGACATTGAGTAACACCATACAAAACACAACAGGATATTAGGACATTGACTGGACACCATATAAAACACAACAGGAGATCAGGACATTGAGTAACACCATACAAAACACAACAGGAGATCAAGACATTGAGTAACACCATACAGAACACAACAGGAGATTAGGACACAGAGTAACACCATACAAAACACAACAGGAGATTAGCACACTAAGTAACACCATACAGAACACAACAGGAGATTAGGACACAGAGTACACCATACAAAGCACAACAGGAGATTAGGACACAGAGTACACCATACAAAACACAACAGGAGTTAGGACACAGAGTACACCATACAAAACACAACAGGAGATTAGCACACTGAATAACACCATACAAAACACAACAGGAGATCAGGACACTGAGTAACACCATACAAAACACAACAGGAGATTAGGACACAGAGTACACCATACAAAACACAACAGGAGATTAGCACACTGAATAACACCATACAAAACACAACAGGAGATCAGGACACTGAGTAACACCATACAAAACACAACAGGAGATTAGGACACAGAGTAACACCATACAAAACACAACAGGAGATCAGGACATTGACTGGACACCATATAAAACACAACAGGAGATCAAGACATTGAGTAACACCATACAAAACACAACAGGAGATCAGGACATTGACTGGACACCATATAAAACACAACAGGAGATCAAGACATTGAGTAACACCATACAAAACACAACAGGAGATTAGGACACAGAGTAACACCATATAAAACACAACAGGAGATCAGGACATTGAGTAACACCATATAAAACACAACAGGAGATCAGGACATTGAGTAACACCATATAAAACACAACAGGAGATCAGGACATTGAGTAACACCATATAAAACACAACAGGAGATCAGGACACAGAGTAACACCATATAAAACACAACAGGAGATCAGGACATTGAGTAACACCATATAAAACACAACAGGAGATCAGGACATTGAGTAACACCATACAAAACACAACAGGAGATCAGGACATTGACTGGACACCATACAAAACACAACAGGAGATCAAGACATTGAGTAACACCATACAAAACACAAGAGGAGATTAGGACACAGAATAACACCATACAAAACACAACAGGAGATTAGGACACAGAGTAACACCATATAAAACACAACAGGAGATCAGGACACAGAGTAACACCATACAAAACACAACAGGAGATCAGGACATTGAGTAACACCATACAAAACACCCACAGGAGATTAGGACACAGAGTAACACCATACAAAACACAACAGGAGATTAGGACACAGAAAAACACCATACAAAACACAACAGGAGATTAGGACACAGAGTAACACCATACAAAACACAACAGGAGATCAGGACTTTGACTGGACACCATATAAAACACAACAGGAGATCAGGACATTGAGTAACACCATATAAAACACAACAGGAGATCAAGACATTGAGTAACACCATATAAAACACAACAGGAGATTAGGACACAGAGTAACACCATACAAAACACAACAGGAGATTAGGACACAGAATAACACCATACAAAACACAACAGGAGATTAGGACACAGAGTAACACCATATAAAACACAACAGGAGATCAGGACACAGAGTAACACCATACAAAACACAACAGGAGATTAGGACACAGAGTAACACCATATAAAACACAACAGGAGATCAGGACACAGAGTAACACCATACAAAACACAACAGGAGATCAGGACACAGAATAACACCATACAAAACACAACAGGAGATTAGGACACAGAGTAACACCATACAAAACACAACAGGAGATCAGGACATTGACTGGACACCATATAAAACACAACAGGAGATCAGGACATTGAGTAACACCATATAAAACACAACAGGAGATCAGGACATTGAGTAACTGTCATGTACTGTCATGTTGTGTCTTGTCTCTGTCCTTTCCCTTCACCCTGTCTCCCTCTGCTGGTCGTTGTTAGGTTACCTTTTCTCCCCCGCTTTCCCCCAGCTGTTCCTTGTCTCCTCTAACTACCCATTCACCCCGTTTCCCACCTGTTCCCTTTTTCCCTCTGATTAGGTCCCTATATCTCTCTCTGTTTCTGTTCCTGTCCTTGTCGGATTCTTGTTAGTTGTGTTTCATGCCTGAGCCAGACTATCGTCATGTTTGCTGTAACCTTGTCCTGTCCTGTCGGAATCTGCCGGTCTATCTGAGCCTACCTATGTTTGGTTATTAAAGAAGCTCTGTTTAAGTTAGTTCGCTTTTGGGTCCTCATTCACTCTCCATAACAGAAGAATCCGACCAAGAATGGACCCAGCGACTTCGGATCCTCTCCACTCAGCCGTCGGGATCCAGGGAGCGATGCTAGGCAGACACGAGCAGGAAGTGTCTGCTGCTCGACATGCCGTTGAGACCCTGGCCACCCAAGTCTCCAACCTCACAGAACAGGTTCACCATCTCCGCCTCGATCCACCGGCCACTTCCAGGGCTTTCGAATCTCCGGAGCCCAGAATCAATAACCCGCCGTGTTACTCTGGGGAGCCCACTGAATGCCGCTCGTTCCTCACCCAGTGTGATATTGTGTTTTCTCTCCAGCCCAACACTTACTCCAGGAGCACTGCTCGTGTCGCCTACGTCATATCTCTCCTTATTGGACGGGCTCGTGAGTGGGGCACGGCAATCTGGGAGGCAAGGGCTGAGTGTACTAACCAGTATCAGGACTTTAAGGAGGAGATGATACGGGTTTTTGATCGATCTGTTTTTGGGGAGGAGGCTTCCAGGGCCCTGTCTTCCCTATGTCAAGGCAATCGATCCATAACAGACTACTCTATTGAGTTTCGCACTCTTGCTGTCTCCAGTGGCTGGAACGAGCCGGCCTTGCTCGCTCGTCTTCTGGAGGGTTTCCGCGCAGAGGTAAAGGATGAGATTCTCTCCCGGGAGGTTCCTTCCAGCGTGGATTCCTTGATTGAACTCGCTATTCGCATTGAGCGACGGGTTGATCTTCGTCACCGAGCTCGTGGAAAGGAGCTCGCGCTCTCCGTCGCCTCCCTCTCCGCATCACTACCATCTTCCTCTGCCGGCTCGGGTGCTGAGCCCATGCAGCTGGGAGGTATCCGCATCTCGACTAAGGAGAGGGAACGGAGAATCACCAACCGCCTCTGTCTCTATTGCGGTTCCGCTGGTCATTTTGTCACTTCATGTCCAGTAAAAGGCCAGAGCTCGTCAGTAAGCGGAGGGCTACTGGTGAGCGCTACTACTCCTGTCTCTCCTTCAAGATCCTGCACTACCTTGTCGGTCCATCTACGCTGGACCGGTTCGTCAGCTTCCTGCAGTGCCTTAATAGACTCTGGGGCGGAGGGCTGTTTTATGGACGAGACCTGGGCTCGGGAACATGACATTCCTCTCAGACAGTTAAAGGAGCCCACGGCCTTGTTCGCCCTGGATGGTAGTCCTCTCCCCAGGATTCAGCGTGAGACGCTACCTTTAACCCTCACTGTTTCTGGTAATCATAGTGAAACCATTTCTTTTTTAATTTTTCGTTCACCTTTTACACCTGTTGTTTTGGGCCATCCCTGGCTAGTTTGTCATAATCCTTCCATTAATTGGTCTAGTAATTCTATCCTCTCCTGGAACGTCTCTTGTCATGTGAAATGTTTAATGTCTGCTATCCCTCCTGTTTCCTCTGTCTCTTCTTCACAGGAGGAGCCTGGTGATTTGACAGGGGTGCCGGAGGAATATCACGATCTGCGCACGGTGTTCAGTCGGTCCAGGGCCACCTCTCTTCCTCCACACCGGTCGTATGATTGTAGTATTGATCTCCTTCCGGGAACCACCCCCCCCCCGGGGTAGACTATACTCTCTGTCGGCTCCCGAACGTAAGGCTCTCGAAGATTATTTGTCTGTAGCTCTTGACGCCGGTACCATAGTCCCCTCCTCCTCTCCCGCCGGAGCGGGGTTTTTTTTTTGTCAAGAAGAAGGACGGGTCTCTGCGCCCCTGCATAGATTATCGAGGGCTGAATGACATAACAGTGAAGAATCGTTATCCGCTTCCTCTTATGTCTTCAGCCTTCGAGATCCTGCAGGGAGCCAGGTTTTTCACTAAGTTGGACCTTCGTAACGCTTACCATCTCGTGCGCATCAGGGAGGGGGACGAGTGGAAGACGGCGTTTAACACTCCGTTAGGGCACTTTGAATACCGGGTTCTTCCTTTCGGCCTCGCTAACGCTCCAGCTGTCTTTCAGGCATTAGTCAATGATGTCCTGAGAGACATGCTGAACATCTTTGTTTTCGTTTACCTTGACGATATCCTGATTTTTTCACCGTCACTCCAGATTCATGTTCAGCACGTTCGACGTGTCCTCCAGCGCCTTTTAGAGAATTGTCTTTTTGTGAAGGCTGAGAAGTGCACTTTTCATGCCTCCTCCGTCACATTTCTCGGTTCTGTTATTTCCGCTGAAGGCATTAAGATGGATCCCGCTAAGGTCCAAGCTGTCATTGATTGGCCCGTCCCTAAGTCACGCGTCGAGCTGCAGCGCTTTCTCGGCTTCGCGAACTTCTATCGTCGTTTCATCCGTAATTTCGGTCAGGTGGCAGCTCCTCTCACAGCCCTTACTTCTGTCAAGACGTGCTTTAAGTGGTCCGTTTCCGCCCAGGGAGCTTTTGATCTCCTCAAGAATCGTTTTACATCCGCTCCTATCCTTGTTACACCTGACGTCTCTAGACAGTTCGTTGTCGAGGTTGACGCGTCAGAGGTGGGCGTGGGAGCCATCCTTTCTCAGCGCTCCCTCTCTGACGACAAGGTCCACCCATGCGCGTATTTTTCTCATCGCCTGTCGCCGTCGGAACGTAACTATGATGTGGGAAACCGCGAACTGCTCGCCATCCGGTTAGCCCTAGGCGAATGGCGACAGTGGTTGGAGGGGGCGACCGTTCCTTTTGTCGTTTGGACTGACCATAGGAACCTTGAGTACATCCGTTCTGCCAAACGACTTAATGCGCGTCAGGCGCGTTGGGCGCTGTTTTTCGCTCGTTTCGAGTTCGTGATTTCTTATCGTCCGGGCTCTAAGAACACCAAGCCTGATGCTTTGTCTCGTCTCTTCAGTTCTTCAGTAGCCTCCACTGACCCCGAGGGGATTCTCCCTGAGGGGCGTGTTGTCGGGTTGACTGTCTGGGGAATTGAGAGGCAGGTAAAACAAGCGCTCACACACACTCCGTTGCCGCGCGCTTGTCCTAGGAACCTTCTTTTCGTTCCCGTTCCTACTCGTCTGGCCGTTCTTCAGTGGGCTCACTCTGCCAAGTTAGCCGGCCACCCTGGCGTTCGGGGTACGCTTGCTTCCATTCGCCAGCGTTTTTGGTGGCCCACCCGGGAGCATGACACGCGTCGTTTCGTGGCTGCTTGTTCGGTCTGCGCGCAGACTAAGTCCGGTAACTCTCCTCCTGCCGGCCGTCTCAGGCCGCTTCCTATTCCCTCTCGACCGTGGTCTCACATCGCCTTAGATTTTGTCACCGGACTGCCTTCGTCAGCGGGGAAGACTGTTATTCTTACGGTTGTCGATAGGTTCTCTAAGGCGGCTCATTTCATTCCCCTTGCTAAGCTTCCTTCTGCTAAAGAGACGGCACAAATCATCATCGAGAATGTTTTCAGAATTCATGGCCTTCCGTCAGACGTCGTTTCGGACAGAGGTCCGCAATTCACGTCTCAATTTTGGAGGGAGTTTTGCCGTTTGATTGGGGCTTCCGTCAGTCTCTCTTCCGGCTTTCACCCCCAGTCTAACGGTCAAGCAGAACGGGCCAATCAGACTATTGGTCGCATCTTACGCAGTCTTTCTTTTCGTAACCCTGCGTCTTGGTCAGAACAGCTCCCCTGGGCAGAATACGCCCACAACTCGCTTCCTTCGTCTGCGACCGGGCTATCTCCTTTTCAGAGTAGCCTCGGGTACCAGCCTCCGCTGTTCTCATCTCAGTTCGCCGAGTCCAGCGTCCCCTCCGCTCAGGCTTTTGTCCAACGTTGCGAGCGCACCTGGAAGAGGGTCAGGTCTGCACTTTGCCGTTATAGGACGCAGACTGTGAGGGCTGCTAATAAGCGTAGCACTAAGAGTCCTAGATATTGTCGCGGTCAGAGAGTTTGGCTCTCCACTCAGAACCTTCCCCTTAAGACGGCTTCTCGCATGTTGACCCCGCGGTTCATTGGTCCGTTCCGTATTTCTCGGGTCATTAATCCTGTCGCAGTTCGACTTCTTCTTCCGCGATACCTTCGTCGCGTCCACCCGGTCTTCCATGTCTCCTGCATCAAGCCCGTCCTTCGCGCCCCCGCTCGTCTTCCCCCCCCCCCCCCATCCTTGTCGAGGGCGCACCCATCTACAGGGTCCGTAGAATTTTGGACATGCGTCCTCGGGGCCGTGGTCACCAGTACCTCGTAGATTGGGAGGGGTACGGTCCTGAGGAGAGGAGTTGGGTTCCCTCTCGGGACGTGCTGGACCGTGCGCTGATCGAGGATTTCCTCCGTTGCCGCCAGGTTTCCTCCTCGAGTGCGCCAGGAGGCGCTCGGTGAGTGGGGGGGTACTGTCATGTACTGTCATGTTGTGTCTTGTCTCTGTCCTTTCCCTTCACCCTGTCTCCCTCTGCTGGTCGTTGTTAGGTTACCTTTTCTCCCCCGCTTTCCCCCAGCTGTTCCTTGTCTCCTCTAACTACCCATTCACCCCGTTTCCCACCTGTTCCCTTTTTCCCTCTGATTAGGTCCCTATATCTCTCTCTGTTTCTGTTCCTGTCCTTGTCGGATTCTTGTTAGTTGTGTTTCATGCCTGAGCCAGACTATCGTCATGTTTGCTGTAACCTTGTCCTGTCCTGTCGGAATCTGCCGGTCTATCTGAGCCTACCTATGTTTGGTTATTAAAGAAGCTCTGTTTAAGTTAGTTCGCTTTTGGGTCCTCATTCACTCTCCATAACAGTAACACCATACAGAACACAACAGGAGATTAGGACACAGAGTAACACCATACAAAACCCAACAGGAGATTAGGACATTGAGTAACACCATACAAAACACAACAGGATATTAGGACATTGACTGGACACCATATAAAACACAACAGGAGATCAGGACATTGAGTAACACCATACAAAACACAACAGGAGATCAAGACATTGAGTAACACCATACAGAACACAACAGGAGATTAGGACACAGAGTAACACCATACAAAACACAACAGGAGATTAGCACACTAAGTAACACCATACAGAACACAACAGGAGATTAGGACACAGAGTACACCATACAAAGCACAACAGGAGATTAGGACACAGAGTACACCATACAAAACACAACAGGAGTTAGGACACAGAGTACACCATACAAAACACAACAGGAGATTAGCACACTGAATAACACCATACAAAACACAACAGGAGATCAGGACACTGAGTAACACCATACAAAACACAACAGGAGATTAGGACACAGAGTAACACCATACAAAACACAACAGGAGATTAGGACACAGAGTACACCATACAAAACACAACAGGAGATTAGCACACTGAATAACACCATACAAAACACAACAGGAGATCAGGACACTGAGTAACACCATACAAAACACAACAGGAGATTAGGACACAGAGTAACACCATACAAAACACAACAGGAGATCAGGACATTGACTGGACACCATATAAAACACAACAGGAGATCAGGACATTGACTGGACACCATATAAAACACAACAGGAGATCAGGACATTGACTGGACACCATATAAAACACAACAGGAGATCAAGACATTGAGTAACACCATACAAAACACAACAGGAGATTAGGACACAGAGTAACACCATATAAAACACAACAGGAGATCAGGACATTGAGTAACACCATATAAAACACAACAGGAGATCAGGACATTGAGTAACACCATATAAAACACAACAGGAGATCAGGACATTGAGTAACACCATATAAAACACAACAGGAGATCAGGACACAGAGTAACACCATATAAAACACAACAGGAGATCAGGACATTGAGTAACACCATACAAAACACAACAGGAGATCAGGACATTGAGTAACACCATATAAAACACAACAGGAGATCAGGACATTGAGTAACACCATACAAAACACAACAGGAGATCAGGACACAGAGTAACACCATACAAAACACAACAGGAGATTAGGACACAGAAAAACACCATACAAAACACAACAGGAGATTAGGACACAGAGTAACACCATACAAAACACAACAGGAGATCAGGACTTTGACTGGAAACCATACAAAACACAACAGGAGATTAGGACACAGAATAACACCATACAAAACACAGCAGGAGATTAGGACACAGAGTGACACCATATAAAACACAACAGGAGATTAGGACACAGAGTAACACCATACAAAACACAACAGGAGATCAGGACATTGAGTAACACCATATAAAACACAACAGGAGATCAGGACACAGAGTAACACCATACAAAACACAACAGGAGATTAGGACATTGAGTAACACCATATAAAACACAACAGGAGATCAGGACACAGAGTAACACCATACAAAACACAACAGGAGATTAGGACACAGAGTAACACCATACAAAACACAACAGGAGATCAGGACACAGAGTAACACCATACAAAACACAACAGGAGATCAGGACATTGAGTAACACCATATAAAACACAACAGGAGATCAGGACATTGACTGGACACCATACAAAAAACAACAGGAGATCAGGACACAGAGTAACACCATACAAAACACAACAGGAGATCAGGACATTGAGTAACACCATATAAAACACAACAGGAGATCAGGACATTGAGTAACACCATACAAAACACAACAGGAGATCAGGACATTGAGTAACACCATACAAAACACAACAGGAGATCAAGACATTGACTGGACACCATGTAGAACTGGTCCTGAATATCAACATTGCTCATACATTACAGTAGCTGACTTCTGTGTAAGTGTGTGGTTTGAGATGTGTACCTGTGTAGGTCTGCAAACTTTCAGACATTCTCAGTCCCTCACTTCCCAACCAGATAAACTCTCACATAACTCCCCTGATCGCTGGCTGGTGTCTCTGTGTCTCTCTCTCTCTCTCTCTGTGTGTGTGTGTGTGTGTGTGTGTGTGTGTGTGTGTGTGTGTGTGTGTGTGTGTGTGTGTGTGTGTGTGTGTGTGTGTGTGTGTGTGTGTGTGTGTGTGTGTGTGTGTGTGTGTGTGTAGTCAATGTCATACAATTTCTGTATCCATAATAGATTGCAACTGGAATAACCAACAAGTGTTGCTGGATATTGCTTGCAAAAAAGGGACCACCTCCACATCCCAACCAGATAAACTCTTACATAACTCCCCTGATCGCTGGCTGTGTGGCGTTAGTTGAATTCTAATTGGCAAATGAAGGGCTCCACTCTCTCAGCTACCTTGAGCTACAGTCAGAGAGGCCA